>NW_012102587.1:6350126-6377464 GCF_000951045.1 Mandrillus leucophaeus
GGAGAGCTTAGCTGGGCCTGCCATTGCTCCCTGAGTCCTGGAGAGCTTAGCTGGCCCTGCCATTGCTCCCTGAGTCCTGGAGAGCTTAGCTGGCTCTGCCATTGCTCCTTGAGTCCTAGAGAACTTAGCCAGCTCTGCCATTGCTCCTTGAGTCCTCAGAGTTGCCAGGAGGGCAAATTGGTTTCATTATGACCACGTGTAACTTAAGAAAACCTATTATTTTTTAAAAATAAACTTTGAAAGTCTGATTAACATGATTAGAAGATGCTTTGCTTTGTTGAAAAAGTTAATAGGGTCTTCTTTAAAACAGAAATTCTATTTATTTTACTCATTATTTCATTCAGGAGCAAAGTGTTGAATACACAGATGACATAGCTATTGGGGGAGTTAATAAAGAAGAAAATAAGGCCCAGTTTTTGCCTCAGTAAATGGAGAAAGACATAGTACAATCAAACGATTTTAAGAATAGCAGAAAAAGCTGCCATCAGAGCATTGTTGACAGAAATTAGTTCTGGGGTTTTTGTTGTTGTTTTTTGTTTGTTTGTTTCTTTGTTTTTAGAAGTACCAGTTGAGCTGTGTCTTAGAAGATTGAATAGGAACTTTTGCTTAGAAGAAAAGAAGGGAAGGGCTTACCGGAAGAGGGAGTAGCATACATAAAGGCAAAGCACTGTGAAAGAGCTTGAGGTTTCAGGAGAAAGCACAAATTTTAGTGTCCCTGACTTTTATAGGTGGTGCAACTTAATGATGTTTAGACCTAACAGTGGTACAAAAGCAATAGGCATTCAGTAGAAACTGTACACTGAGTACCCATAGAACCATTATGTTTTCCACTTTCAGTGCAGTATTCAATAAATTACATGAAATATTTAATACTTTACAATAAAATAGGCTTTGTGATAGATGATTTTGCCCAACTGTAGTCTAATGTAAATGTTCTGAGCATATGTAAGGTAGATTAAGCTAAGCTGCAGTGTTTGGTAGGTTAGGTGTATTAAATGCATTTTTCACTTATATTTTCAACCAACAATGAGTTTATTGGGACTAACCCCATTGTAAGTTGAGGAGCATCTGTACAGGAGGGCAAAGTACATGGAACAGAGTAGAGGAAGATAAGGCCAGAAAGGTAGGTTGAGGTAGGCCTTACAAGTCATGCTAAGGAGTTGGAACTGTATCTAGTAGGTAGATGGGAGCCAGTAGCATGATTTAAACAGGTGTTTGATTCCATTTGTATTTTAGCAAGTGAGCTTTGTCAGCAATGTCCAGATGGCAGAAAGACTAGAAGACATCATTGAGCAGGTGACGTTTGGAAGGCCTGGCTCAGGGCAGGGACAGAGGGGAAGACGAGGAGTGGGGAGGTTCTTGGTGTTACCGTTTGATCATGCATTCCGTGGCAAATATGATGTGGTAGTTAATTTACATATGTTATCTCATTTGACAATTACCACAGTTCTTCAATGGTAGCATGTATATTTATAGATGAAGACACGGGGGCCCAGAGAGGTAAAGTTATTTGCTCGAGAGAATGCAGTAATGTGCAATGGAATTGGAACCAAGTCTGTCTTAAAATTCTGACTTCCCCCATTCCATACTGCAGCCTCCCCGTGGAGACCTGAGGTAGAATGACCTTAGAATGTTTGGGACCTGGTGAATGCCTGGACGGGGATAGTGTGGGGAGGGAGGAATGGAGACTTCAGTGATTCTTGCTGGAGTTGAGTTGCTGAATTAATGATGGTAGCAGTAGCCCAAATAGGGAATTCAATAAGTAGAGGTTAAAACATATTCCGTGTGTTCGCTTTGCACACATTCAATTTGCATACCAGGCTTTTTTAAAATATAAAATTAAGCATATCTTTACCTGTGCATTTTTAAGCAGATAATGTAAAAATATGTATGTATAGTACCTTTTTGGGTGTGTGTTTTTCTTATAAAAGGTACATATAGGCTATTTTCACTTATAAACAAGGAATAAAAATCGGAAATAAACCTATAGAGAGCAACCACCAGAAAGAGGCAAAGACGGATTGTTTCCTAAAGCCTGCAGAGCGAGCAGGGCCCTGCTGACATCTGGATTTCAGACTTGTAGCCTCCAGAACTATGTGAGAAAAGACATTTCTGTTGTATTTACAATAAATACAAATATATTGTGACTAAAAAGGACTTTTACCAGGAATGGCAGATTGATTCAATATATAGTTTTCAAAATCTATAAAGGAGAAAAAAATTATGTTTATCTCAATAGGTGCCAAAAGGCATTTGATGATATTCTTGCTCACGCATATATAAAAGTTAGCAAGGGAAAGAAATACCCTTAACTTGATGAAGGTTGCTCGTAGGAAACCTACTTAATGGAGAAGTGTTTCAGCGAATCTGTTAGATATGAATAAGAGGCTGCGGCTGGGTGCGGTGGCTCAGGCCTGTAATCTCAGCACTTTGGGAGGCTGAGACGGGCAGATTGCTTGAGCTCAGGAGTTTGAGACCAGCCTGGGCAAGAGGATGAAACCCCATCTCTACAAAAAAACAAAAATGAAAAATTAGCCAGGTGGGGTAACTTGCACCTGTAGTTCCAGTTACTTGGGAGGTGGAGGTGGGAGGATCCCTTGGGTCAAGAGGTCAAGGCTACAGTGAGCTGTGATTGCACCACTGCACTCCAGCACAAAAAATATGAATTAGACAAGAATGAACACTATTGCCAGTACTATTCAGTATATTTCTGCAAGTCTTACTGTAGCCAGTATTGTGGGAAAAGTAATGATTCTCAGATATTGGAAAGTAGTAGGCAAAACATTCATTTGTAGACAATATGATTGCAAGAGAATTAAGTTTTTTGAAGTAAGAGACTTCAGTGCTGAACCTAAAATGTATTGTCCATAAAAGCTATAAAATAGTGTTATTAGATGAGTATAAAAGACCTAAATAGAGATAGATTACATGTTTATAGATAGAAGATACCTACCTAATCCATAAGTAAATGCAATCTCAATCAAAATCCCAAAGGATTTATCATGGAACTTGACAAATTGATTTTAAATTCATTTGGAAGAAAAATATGCAAGAATAGCGAAGATCAACTTGGAAAAACAAAAGGTAGGCTAGAAGAATGGGTGGTTGCCTACCAAATGTCAAAATATATTCAGTGATCAAAACAAGTTGGTAATGATACAGAACTAGATAAAATGATGAATGCAATAGAATATAGAAACATAAAATTTACATGGAAACAATAGCTAATAAAGGTAGTATTTGTAATTATGAGGAAAAGAAAGATTATTTATACATGGCCAGGTATTTAAAAAAACAGTTAAGGGCCTTACTTCATACCATTCACAAAAATTTCAGATGGATTAAATAACAAACATGAAAAACAAGATGATGAGTTTATTAGAAGGAAAAATGGATTATATTTGTGACCTTGGGGTAGAGAAGGCCTTCTTAAAACACAAAAGGCGTGTGCCACAATTTCATGAGGAGAGTGTGTTTGTGTTAAGAATGACTAAAAGCAAGCCAGGTGTGGTGATGTCTGCCTATAGTCTCAGCTACTCAGGAGGCTGAGGTGGAGGGATTGCTTGAGCCTAGGAGTTTGACACCAGCCTGGGCAACATAGTGAGACCCTGTCTCATAAAAAAAACAACGAATTAGTAAAAACAAAAACAAAACCTGTATAGAAATCAAAAGAAGCCAAAAAAGTTCATCAGGCAATTGCCATGAACATTTTGACATATTTCCATTTAGGTTATTTTTCCTGTGTATGTTTTTTTAGTGTTTCTGATATTTTTCATGTGTTTTAAGTCACATTTGCTTGTTAAAACAACCAATTCTGGTCTGGGTGTGGTGGCTTACACCTGTAATCCCAGTACTTTGGGAGGCTGAAGCCAGTGATCACTTGAGCTCATGAGTTGGAGTCCAGCCTGGGCAACATGGTGAAACCCCATCTCGACAAAAATTAGCTGGGCATGGTAGTGCATGCCTGTAGCCCTAGCTACCTAGGAGGCTGAGGAGGGAGGAAGACTTTAACCCAGGAGGCAGAGGTTACAGTGAGCCGAGATCACACCACTGCACTCCAGTCTGGGCTATAGAGCCAGACCTTGTCTCAAAACAAACAACAACAACAAAATTCTGAAGGTTAAAGTAAAAATCCTGTTCTTGCAAAGTCGCTCCTTTGCGTGGCTTGGTGAGCGTACCTTCAGACCTTTATTTTTTTCTTTTTGCACATATGTTATTTAAACATATAGGTATGCATTTTAAAGCTTTGTCATTTTGTGCATTTCAAAGCGTGATCACTCTCTTAAATACAGTTGAGAAGTCTTTTTTTTTTTTTAAATCACCGCTATGTGCCAGACACTGTATGTATTTTATATTATCTCATTTAATCTGCACAGTACACTGTGATAGAGCTCTGAGGAGTCCTGGTTTCCCCATCTGTGAGATGGAGGAGATAATAAGGGCCACTTTGTAGAGTTTTGTGATCAAGTGGGACATTGCCTACAAGGCACTTACGGACAGAGCCTAGCAGGAAGTGAGCGCTCATTACGTGTCTTTGGGTGCTTATTGTGAGAGTGAGTGCAGCAGCGACAACTTTATTTTAGAGCAAGGAACCCTCACCCTTAGAGATTAAGCCACTTGCCCAAGGCCTACAATCTGATAAGTCAAAGAGCAGATCTCTTCTGGCTTCAAATCCTACTTTCTGCCACTCTTTGAAAACAAAGGGAGTTGGGCACTTGGAGAAACATGGTAGAAAGGTGGTCAACCACGGCCAAGAGACAGTTCCCCATCTGCGTTGTTGGCATCCCTTTACACGCATTTTTCTGTTTCTCAGGTGAAGAGAACTTGCCTTTGCCAAAGAAATACATGGGCCCTGGTCCCACAGGTTGGGCCAGGTTTCATGTGACTTTGAGGAACTTCTTTGCCATAGCAAACGGGTTTTCTTTTCCTTCTTTTTCTGCTTGCCCCAGACACAGGCAGGAGAGATGGTGATGTTCCTGCCTATTTGGACACCCAGAGAACTGGCCTGGCCTGAGCCCCTTTGGAAACCTGCTGCTGATTGCTGGCGACAAGAGTGAAGAGTGGGGGCTTCCACATTTCTGCTAATGCATGTCGGGGCATGCATGTCCTTTAGCTTGTGCATATGTGAGCTTGGAAGCAGTGCCCAGAGCTCTGGGGTCAAAGGGTGACTCCCAGGCAGGGGCAGGGACACAGGAATTACTTTGCAGAGGGGATGTCCCGCTTCCCTTCGGAAGACTGAATGTTCTCACACATAGATTAGGCAATGCCAGTAACTCTTTGGGTAGTGTACAAAACCCTCCATTTGTTTCTAGGTTATTTTAAAAATTAAGAAATCTCACTTTAAGGCAGCAGACAGAATAAAAACCAGTCTGCCCTGGTGCAGAACTGTGCCTGTGTGGGCTCTCTTCCTGGCTTAGCTGTGTGTCGCTGACAGCAGAGAACTAGTCCCGGCAGAGGGCTGAGTTGGAGCTATGAGTGGGGCCTGAGACAAGGTCTGAAGTGTCCAAGGCCTGAGTGTCCAAGGATCTGTACTTGGACCCCTCTGCCCACTACAGAAGTTGCCCGGCAATCTTGTCATCTTTTTCTCACTGTACATGTACACATATATACATGTATGCATGCATGTGTGTACCTGTATGTATGCAATAATCAGAGAAGGACTCTGATTATTGGTTCTGGGCAGTTTCACCGTATTTTACTTTCAGAAACTCTCATGATTGCTCAGAGTAGCAAAGGTAATTGAAGTGGAATATTGACTTAATTGGTCTGAGGTTAATATTTTGAACTGCACCATCAAGACAGTGGGCCTTGCTGTCTGCAGGCCTGGAAAGAACCCATATCTCACGTGGATCCACAGCACATATCTCATGGCCACTCTGTACCTTCCGCTCTGCACTTCTAGCATTTATAGAATTGGAAGAGGAAGGCACGGTATTCGTCATTTCTTTCCATCAAAGGAGACATATTTATTCAAAGAATCAGACCTGAGACCACTTTCCCCATCCCCAAATGTGCATTTTGGGCTAGAATATGAGCATAAGAGTTTTGATAATGGCCTTTGGAGGCTCGTTTTTTGATCATTAGCGAGAGGGTCATATAGTTGTCATGACTTAAACATGCAGGATGTGTGTTGTTCTGCTCAACGATGTGGTTTCTTAGGGAGCAGTGACCCTCCTCCATTCCGTGCTGCTGCCACTTCGGCTTAGTGTTCAGTAAATGACGTCATTCGTAGGCCGCGAGATTTTAAGATGGAGAAAATCCATTTCAGGTCCCAGATGAAGTCACGTGACTCTTTCAAAATAAGTAAGGGCAGACTGTTTTCGGGACGCGGCCTTAGAGACTCAAGCTTTTGGTTTTAACTTCGTTTCTATTACATCCAATATATAGGGAAAAAACTGTCATCCATAATGGTATTCTTGTGATCTATCAAATCTGGTCAATCAAAGCAGTCACCAGAGTACTCTTAAGGCTGTGACTCCTTCACAGGACTAAGGCAAGTGGCCAGGATGGAGGGTGGCGAGGGCTTCTTCCCCTCCATCTGTGACTTGGTGGGGAATGAGAGCGGTAAGATCGGGAGCGGTCATCTTCAATCCACTCAGTGTTAATTCTGTTTAGCAAAGCACAACAACCTCATTTAATTTCCTGATCAGTGTCCCTTCCCCCTCCCTCTGTCCTGTGACCTTGAGCCTTATGCCATCGGACTACACATTATTGCCATCCCCCAACCTTGTTGCAGACACCAGCAGGCCCTGTGCCACTCTCCCTTATTACCTGATGATTATAGCTCCTGGCACACCGCTGCTGTCTCTCGTCATTCAGGATAGACGTAGACTAGCCTTCCTGGACCCTAGGACCTCTTAGGTCATTGAAGAACTCACTGCAACCTTCTTGTCGTCTCTGTCTCAGCCACCTACTCCTAGAGGCACACCTTTGCCGTAGTCATTAATAACTGCACCCTAGTCCACAACGCCATCTCAATATCCACTTCCCATTCTCTGACCGTTCTCTCGTGTCTTTCCATTTCTCTGCCTCTGGTGCCCCCTCCAAGGCTCTTCAATCCCACCTGAACTACACTTCATTGATCCTGCTGTCTTCTCACCGTCCCACCCCCGACTTGAGATCCTCTGCACCTTCTCATCAATCTCTGCCTAGACCCTTGCTGCCCTGACCCCTCTGGCCCCAGGCCTAACCCTGCCATGCTCCACCTTCTCCACCCGCACCCGAACCACTGCACTGCACATGGTGGGGTGGAGGGCGAGTGCTGACTGGCCACACTCTCGGTCATGGCTGCTAAGCCGCAGTCAGGTCCTCACGCTACCCTGCAGTTCCCCTCGCTCTCCGGGTTCCTTTAGGCCCTCAACCCTGAGACCCCTCCTCTCACTCCCAGCTGCTGTCCTCACTTCGGGCCATCCTAGACAACATGCTCCTGCCCCCGGCCATGTCCCCCACCTACCTTCCTGTGTGGGTAGGCGAGCGAGTAGTGCCGTCTGTCCTCCCTCGTGCCCGGGCCCCCCTCCTCTGGAACACCAACGAGCACACTTCAGCGTTGTCCTCCCTCTGGAACACCATCAAGTTCTGCACCCCACCAGCATAGGGACAGCTCTCCCATCGAACCCTACCACAAGAGTCACCCCATCTTCCCTTCACAGCCAAATTCCTGAACCGAGTTCTCCACACCCTCTTTCCTCCATGAGGGCTTCCGTCCAGCACTCTGCTGAGACAGCTCTTGCAAGGTCACCAAAGGTTCCTGTTGCCACAGGAATAGGATTCTCTGTCTTGGAATTGCTTCACCTCTCAGCATCTTTGGACACACAGAATCAACCGACACCTGTCTTGCCCACACTTGCTTCGCTTAGCTTCACTGGTCACTCCTCCCCATCTCGTTTGCTGGTTCTGCCTCATCCCTTAACCTTTACAATGCGGAAGGCCCCAGGGCTCAGTCCTCTGACTTCTCTAATTATATCTTCTCCCTAGATGACCTCATGCATGCTCCCAGCTTTAAATAACAGCTAAATGTTGCAGACTCTGGATCTCAGTCCACAGCGCAGCTCCCTGTTGGAGTCCCCGCTGGGTGCTCCCCATCCCTGGTGAGGTGGCTGATAGGTGTCCTCTGATAGATGCCTCAGATGCTAACACACCCCAGCTGGGCCTGTGTGCCTTCTCCCTGAGGCTGGACCATGCTCAGTCTTCTCCACTGAAGGACATGACCTCCAGTCCTCCATTTGTTCAGGCCAGAAACCTTGGAGATATATCTCTTTTTTCTTTAACCCCCACAACCAGGCCATCAGCCAGTTCTGTCTGCTCCACGTTCAGAGTATATCCAGGGCCCAGGCTTCTCTCACCTTTTTCACTACTACCACTGGGTCCAAGGCACCACCATTCTTACCTGGACTATTGCAGTCACCTTCCTTCTAACTGGGCTTCTTGCTGTCACTCCTACCCCACTACAGTTCTTCCTGTTCTCATTTGTACCCCACTGCAATGCTCTACCCAGCCATCACAGCGATTCTTCTAGAACGTGAGTCAGATCCTGTCATGCCTCAGCTCAAAACCCTTACTCAGAGAAAGAACCTTGGCCTTGGTCCTCTTCATGGTGCACACCAAATACATGCATGCCCCAGGGCCAGCTGGTAAACATACACATGCCCCAGGGCCTTTGCTCTTGCTCTTCCCTCTGCTTGCAATGACTTTTCTACGTTTATTTGCATGGTTTTCTCCCTTTCTGTCAGATGTCTGCTCAAATGCCATCAAAGAGGCCTTCTCTGCTTATCCTATACAAAATAGCAAATGCTTGCCTTTGCAAAACTCATTTGTCTAACTGTTTTACTTTTAAAAAAATCCTTTTCTGTTCTGCCTTCTGCTATTAGAATGTCCCCAGTGTATAGAACAGTGGCTGGCACTTCATAGGCCAGCATGGATGTTTCTGGGATGAGTGAAAGACTTTAAAATTGTATTTGTTTTTTGTTTTGTTTGTTTTGTTTTGAGACAGATTCTCACTATGTCGTCCAGGCTGGAGTTCAGTGGCACAATCTTGGCTCACTGTAACCTCCGCCTCCCAGGTTCAAGCGATTCTTCTGCCTCAGCCCTGGGACTACAGGCGCGTGCAACCATGACCAGCTAATTTTTGTATTTTTAGTAGAGGCGGAGTTTCACTATGTTGGCCAGGCTGGTCTCAAACTCCTGTGTTCAGGTGATCCGCCTGCCTTGACCTCCCAAAGTGCTGGGATTACAGGCATGAGCCACCACGCCTGGCCTAAGATTGTATTTGAATGTTAAAGAAAAACTTTACAGATTGTTGAAGCTCATCTCATAGCAATGTTTTAATAGATCTGTGTAGATTGAATACACTCTCTAGGAGTTTCTTTAGTTGAAATTAGTCATTTAGATGTGTAAAGTGGTATAGACTGAGATCTGGAATAATTGGTCAGCAGTCCTGAGTGCATATGTGTTTCAAATGCAGTTGAGGAAATGAGATGAAAACCTGTGTTGAAAGTTAGTTTGTTTTTGTGGATCTGACTCCGGTCACTGCTGCACTGGTATTTGCATGCGGCTGACAGTTCTTTTCTGCTGCGTGGCTCCGCGTATGCCCGGAGGCGGTCCTGAGCCTCCTGTGAGGGCTTTTTTACCAGCTGGAAATAAAAGACAAAAAACCTCAAATGCTGTGGTGGTTAGTCACAATAGGCAAGATAAGTGTCCTAGATTGTCATTTGTTTCTGTTTGAACTGTTCCCTGGAAAACTGAGTAGAGAACTGAACAGTGGATTTGTACAACTGTACAAATGAAGGCAGAATTTTTTTTCCCCACTTGCCTTAAAGCAAAGTTGCTTGTTTTAAAAGTGACCTAGAAGTGAACTTGTGGTGACATTTAAAATTATACAAATTGGAAAAGGCAAATGGTGCACTTTTGCATATATTGGAATTCTTGGTCTTTCTGTTTGCTTTAGGCAAGCATGAGTGGGAGGAGAGAGCTCAGCTTTGACATAGGCAGCCCGGGGTCGGAATAACAAAGGCATTGTCGCTAGCTTGGAGGTGTGACCTTGGGTGAGCTGCTCGGCCTCTCCAGATCTCAGTTTCCGGCTCTCTTAAGTGGGGATGATAACACTGACCTTCCAGAATTTCTCTGTGGCTTTGTTAAGGTGAGCTAGCTTGGTGCTGCCTAAACATATTCTGTTTTGGGGAATAAGTTCTGTTACACTGCTATTTTACAAAGAAATACTATTAATCCCATCGCACAGGGAGAACATTTAGACACTGAATAGGAGGCTGTCCCCTATGAGCACTGGGCAGTGGAGCCAGGCCTCTTCCTACTAGGCAGGGGTGTCTGGTTGCCGCCAGTTCTCCCCCTCCACCTGCCAGCTCCAGCCACACCGCCCAGCAGTGTTCTTGGACCCAGGGAAGGACCCATTTTTCATTTTCCAAGAACACTTCTCTTCCCATTTTATTTCCCGAGGTGTCTTGGCCTTGGATTCATCTAGCCCTGAGCACATTACCTGTCACATGCTTCCTTGACATGTCCCCTTTCTTCTGGTTGGAATTTTCCCCAATTAGGACAAATGGGCTCATTAACAACAGCTGGCAATTTAAACGTCCTTTCTGTAAGAATAAAGCCGTCCCTTTCAGTATTCTCTGGCTGTAACTTGCTTCAAGTGGGATGGGGTGGAGTGGGTTGGTAGAATGAATGGATACACAGGTTGTCCAAGGAAATATAATCTCTGGGAAGAAAAATCTTGCAAAGGCCGGTTTTGTAGTTTGAATATTCTAGATACCTGCCAGGCACCAGCCGATTAATACACAGCCGTTCATCTTTACGTCTTGCCTAGCAGCTCCTCCTCGGATATGACACCTTTCCCGCCATTTCAGCACATCCTCATTACCCAGAGAAGTCCAGGCTGCAGGTCAGGTGGAGTGTCCGCCTTTGCCTACCCTCAGCCACCAGGTGGCAGCAGAGTCTGTCTGGGCCTGGGAACTGATGAAGCCGAGCCAGCGTCAGTCATTTATTAAGGACTGTGTGCAGTAGGTTTGTTCCCCTGTAAGTCAGCCTTGGCGTCTGATAGCTGAAAGTCAAAACCATCAGCTTGTACATGGGGTGGCATGTTGTACTAGTGCTCAAAAGCAATCATGCAATTGCTACCGCCTAAAATTCTGTTTATTTTTATTTTTATTATTTTTTTGAGGCAGAGTCTCACTCTGTCGCCCAGGCTGGAGTGCAGTGGCGCGATCTCAGCTCACCACAACCTCCGCCTCCCAGGTTCAAGCGATTCTCCTGTCTCAACCTCCCGAGTAGCTGGGATTACAGGCATCCGCCACCATGCCTGGCTAATTTTTGTGTTTTTAGTAGAGACGGGGTTTCGCCATGTTGACCAGGTTGGTCTCGAACTCCTTGCCTCAGGTGATCCACCTGCCTTGGCCTCCCAAAGTGCTGGGATTACAGGCGTGAGCCACTTCTCCGAGCCTACAATTTTATTTTAAAAGTAAATGCTTAATTATTTCAAAGCCAATACCTAACTTTAGTCAGTTTTACCTCTATAGTCTTATTTCCTTCTTTTTCTTTTATACCACTCTATTTGATGATGGGCCATTTCTAAAAAGAAGACCAATAATGTGTCAATGCTTTGGAAAATGTCTCTTTTTATTTGTCGAGGATTCCTTAAAGCTGAGGGTTGAAAGTTGAAAGGTGCTGAGCTGGTTTCTATAGCTCCTTTGTTAAAAGCTTCCTAGCACAACAATTGATAGGCAACCTCCTCCGTTTGGCCAGGTGAGGTGCTTAAAAAACTCCTTCCCAAACCAATTGCAGGGAGACTGCCTTCTGCTTGGTGGAGGGGCTTGGAAGCTGTCCTTTAGCTTGTGCATATGCGAGCCTGGAAGCAGTGCCCAGAGCTTTGGGGTGAAAGGGTGACTCCCAGGCAGGGGCAGGGACACAGGAATTACTTTGCAGAGGGGATGTCCCGCTTCCCTTCGGAAGACTGAATGTTCTCACACATGATTAGGCAATGCCGGTAACTCTTCGGGTAGTGTACAAAACCCTCCATTTGTTTCTAGGTTATTTTAAAAATTAAGAAATCTCACTTTAAGGCAGCAGACAGAATAAAAACCAGTCTGCCCTGGTGCAGAACTGTGCCTCTGTGGGCTCTCTTCCTGGCTTAGCTGGGTGTGGCTGACAGCAGAGAACTATTCCCGGCAGAGGGCTGAGTTGAGGCTATGAGTGGGGCCTGAGACAAGGTCTGAAGTGACAAGGTCTCCTTATAGCTCTGTGAACCCCCTTGGTGTCTAATTCCAGTCCCCAGTCCTGTCAAAGCCACCCTGCACTTTTTTTTTTTTTTGAGACAGAGTCTCACTCTGTTGCCAGGCTGGAGTGCAGTGGCACGATCTCGGCTCACTGCAACCTCCGCCTCCTGGGTTCAAGCGATTCTCCTGCCTCAGCCTCCTGAGTAGCTGGGACTATAGGCGCATGCCACCATGCCCGGATAATTTTGGTATTTTTAGTAGAGATGGGTTTTCACCACGTTAGCCAGGATGGGTCTCAATCACTTGACCTCGTGATCTGCCCGTGTCGGCCGCCCGAAGTACTGGGATTACAGGCATGAACCACCGCACCCGGCCGCCCTGTGCTTTAATGCAGACACCACAGCTGGTAGACGCTTCCAGAGTAAGATGTCAAGGAGACTTGGTTAAGTGCAAGATGGAACACAAAAGCTAAACCACAGGAGAGTAGAATTCTAAGAAGGCTGATTTGAGGCGGAGTGCAGTATGTCCACACCTGACTGTGTGAGACCCCCTGACCTAGTGCACATTCTGCAGCGTCAAGGCCCCTGTATTGGCTAGAAGTGCGTTGGGACCTGCCTGCAAAGGTCCTGGTAACTGGCCTTCCTTGGGCTCCAGGTCAAAGGGACAGAGTAGTTTCTAGAGCCAGCAATTCTCTCTGTATTCCCTCTTCCTTTCCTTCCAATGTGTTGGGTTTTTCAGTGTCTTGGCCCAGGGTTGCTTGTACACTTTAAAGCAGAACAGCTTGAAGATGGATTATTTCAGTCTTCCCTGAAAGCCTTCGAGAGTCAGGGAAATTTTGCTAGAAGGCTTGAGGTTATAAGGGAGGGAGAGGAGGTGGGGGGCTGGAGTGACTCACCAAGGCTGAGGGGACGGAGCTTGTGGGTTTTACCATTGCCAGGTGTCTGGTTCTGGGGAGGTGACTTGTCCTCAGAGGGGAAGAGCTGACCCTAAGCAGGTGAGTGCCTCCTCTCCAGTCTCTGGCCCGAGCAAGGCCTGCAGCTCCCAGGTTCTGAGGGTGAGCGTCCAGCTTCTGGTGGATGGTGCTTTCTGCCAGTGTTGGGGTTGGAGCTTTCTCTGCTCTGACAGTTCCACCCCTCCGTCCACTTCTCACCTTCCAAACTTGGATCAACTCTCTCGTCCTCAATGTCTGCTCTCTGGATCTCTTTGTCTCCATGGGTTTATGTTTGTATTATCTCCTTACTCCCATCTTATTGGGGTTTTCAGAGGAGATGATGTAAGTGAATAGATCAGCTTCTCATGTTTAACTTTGGAAATCTGCTTGCTTGCTCTCTCCCTTTCTTTTTTAAAATTGAAGGATAATTTACACATGGTGAAATGCAAAGATCTTAGACATGCAGTTCTTTCGGTTTTGACAAGTGCACAACCCACATCTAAGTCAAGATGCAGAACATGCCCACCGCCCCCAAAACCTCCTTTGTGCCATTACAGTTCCCTCTCTGCCCCTCTGTCATCACCCACCACTGCTGTGATGTCTGTCACCATAGGTGAATTTGGGCCTTCGTTTTTGAATATATGAGGGTAATGTATATGGTCCAAATCACTCTCCCAACACAACTAACTGAAGACCAACTCTAATATTATAAGAAATTGGAATTTAAGCAAGAACAACGCCACTTTATTTAAAACACACACAGTTGTGTCCAAATCTAACCTCTTCCTTCAGGAGTGAGGAGAGAAGGTGTGTTATCTTCTGGGATTTCCTACATAACCAGAACTTCGTGTCAGTTAAAAACTTCTTCCATGAAAAAAAAAAAAAAAAACTCAAGAAATCAAGAAAGAGCCTCAATGTCTTTGAACAAACATCGCGTCTCCTTCACAGATCTTCCCTGCCATATTCTCCTTTGTTGTTCTCAACAGAAACAGAGACTTCCCATCTTAAAAATGTATATGTGATATCTTATTTAAAAAAGCATGTTATTAGCTCTCCTTTCAAATAACCCTCCAAAGTTGTACACTTGAGGGCAGAGGCCGTTGTGATGGGGTTGTGGGAGAGCGTCTTGGGTGGTGCGCATGTGTGTACATGGGAACATGTGAGGGTGAGCTGGTGGGGACTGAGGTGTGATAGTTGCTTGGTTTCTGGCTGGTGGTCACTTCCATTGTGTAGATGTTGCGTATGTGACAAAACCGTATTTCAGAATTTCAAGTATTTTTCCAGCAAGGTCTAAAAAGCTCTGCAGGACAAGCCATCAGAAGTGAGACTGAGCCAGGCATAAAACAGCCAACATTTCTCAAGCGCTTGCCCTGCCAGGCCTCACTAAAGCACTTTGCAGGTATTTACTCACTATTGCTCACGACCTCTGTGAGGTAGGTACTAGTTATCTGCATCTTACAGATGGGGAAGGGGCACTTGGAGGTAAAGTGACCTGCCCGAGGTTTCCCAGCTCCTAAGTGATGGAGCCTACCAGAACCAACCATCAGGAGGGACTTCACAGGTGAAGGAGGGTCCTTACGCTCACTGGGGGTACTAGGAAGAAATTCCTAGTCATAGCTGGAGCAAGTGATACCCTTCTTTGCCTTTCACTACTTGCTGATACCTCCTCAACAGGAGTCAGCTCAGAATTGCCGGAATGAACATCTCATGAGAACGGCCTCCCCTTCCCTTCCCACCGCCACTGCCCTGCTCTGGGCCTCATCATTTCTCATCCTGACCACAGAGACACTCTCCCGTCTGGTGTCCTTTCCTGCAGACTCTCATCCACGGAGTCCATCCTTCATGCCGCTGCCAGAGTGATCTTTTAAAAATGCAAGTCTGACTGCTGTATCCCTCCCTGTTCAGAACCATCGGATGGGTCCTTGTTTCCTTCTGAATCGCGTGCACACTCTGGCATGGTGTACTGGGGCTTCCTGGGTTTGATCTCTGGCTACATCTCCAGCTTCTCCTCCAGCTGTGGAATTTGGCACCCCCTCCTGTCTCCCCCAGCTCTCCCCTATCCCCTTGCCCTGTTCTCTCTGGGCACACCGTGCTGCCACTTCCTCAGACTTCCCACTCTGGTCTCTGAATGTTCCACCAGACTAGCATTCATCCTGGGAGGCACAGCCAAGGACCATCTTGTCCCTAAGGTCCTTTCTGTCCCATCTTCCCAGCACCTCACAGCCAGGAGACTCGACCCTGCTCTCCTTTTCATTCTGCTGTGTCCTGGCTAGTCCTCTGTGGCACTGATCACACACTGTGGCCTTGCTTTTTTTTTTTTTTTGAGATGGAGTCCTGCTGTGCCACCAGGCTGGAGTGCAGTGGCATGATCTCGGCTCACTGCAACCTCTGCCTCCTGGGTTCCAGCTATTCTTCTGCCTCAGCCTCCTGAGTAGCTGGGACTAAAGGCGCCCACCACCATGCCCAGCTAATTTTTGTATTTTTAGAAAAGATGGGGTTTCACCATGTTGGCCAGGATGGTCTTGATCTCTTGACCTTGTGATCCACCTGCCTCGGCCTCCCAAAGTGCTGGGATTACAGGCGTGAGCCACCGCGCCTGGCCGGCCTTGCATTTTTATATACTGACCTTACCCAAAAGATGTGGCTCTCCCTGAGGTTGAAGATCAGGCTTACTGTTGCATTTCCATGGCCTGCACACACTGGGAGTTAATAAATGCATGCATCTGTTGTCTATGTATGAATGAACGGATTCACTTTTCTTGCTATACCATATACTCTTCTAAAAGTTACCAGGCTTTCTGGAACTTATATTAAGAAATCCAGATACCAGCAATAATACCCAGGTAACTCAGCCTCTGCCCAGATTGCTTGATGAGATTACCTGTGTCTCAGCACCAGGACCACAATTTCGGTTTCTTTTCCATTTTCTCCATGCCGTGACACAGTGTTGGATATCCACTACCTGTTTAAAAATGTATGTGATGATTTGAGTTGGTCAGGTGTTGGGGGTGGGATACGACAGACAGAGAAAATGGGGTCCCAGCTACTGAGGACCTGACACATGCAAAGGGAGACGGGACAGAGCCTGTTGAGAAAAAGCCCCATTAAAGCCAGTTCCGGAGCCTTTCCTCCACAGCCCAGAGATGCCTGTGCCCTTCCCCCAAGAAGCTCCTCCAAGCTGCGTGACCCTGATGAAGGTCTTCCTTCACTATATGATTTGTTACAGGAAAAATGAGGAAGGAATTTGGAAGCAGTTAAGGTCACTTTGTGCCGAGACTATTGCACTATATCATGTTAAATAAAATGTCAGGTGATAGTTATTGAGTCATTCTTTTCTAACGGTTTTATGCACAGTAGATAGTTTTATTATCTCTATATGATTTGGATTTGAATAAATTATCAGTTTTGAAGAATTTAATAAGGATATGTAAATACATTTGTGTTCCCTATTTAAGTCAACCTAAGAATGAAAGGATGAGAGTAATGATATTTTGTGAGGATGGTGGGGGCCTTTTGGTAGATGACCTCCTCTGATCTCCTCCACGATCCTGGAACACAGATAGTACATCCCCTTCTTACAAATGAGAAAACTGAAGCCCAGAGGGGGTCTCCCATCCCAGAGTATGGGTTCAAATTTTAGAGGTTTTTCACCTTATGCTACCTATGGATATTCAAATCTAAATTAATTCCCATGAAATGATGGGTTAAATCATTTACAAAATGACCAACCATAAGATTCTGTTGGCAAATACCCATGAAATATTTATTTTTAAAAATGTCCCGTCCATGCACATGGATTTCAGTTTTAAACATGAAAAATATTTTAGCTTTTAGGTTGCAAAAAAATCCCCCCAAACAACCCACCCACTATACGGATAGTATACAAAATGAACACAGGCCGATGTACATCAGTGTTTCCATATAGTAACAGGAAACCTGGAACAGTATTTTTGGGATGGAGGTAATTTGGTAATATATATATACCCAGACAAAAATTGTACAAGCCCAGTGATCCATGGAGGCCTCTTGGGGGTTCTATGGGTGTAGCGACAGGGACACAGGAGTGCAGGGAGGGGCTCTGGGTTGCCAGAGACCTGCTATGGAGAAGTTTTCTGCCCTCGATAAACCCTACAACTGTACACAATTTAGTTTGAGTCCTATTTTCATCATCCGCAAAATTAGGCTACTTATGCCTTTGTGGGGTGTCAGCATTGAATACTGGGGTATCGGCCAAGTGCTTAGCTAGGAGCCTGTCTGCAACATAGCTCAGCCAGGCAGGATGTGACATTTCCTCGTGGTCAGTGAGGCATGCCCTCCTGGCTGTGACAATTGGGAGGATGTGAAACTCAGGCAGCTGGGAACCTCAGTGTCTCAGGCTCAGCTCCTCAGCTGGGAATGAGAAAAGGATGTGGCTTAGGAGAGGGGGGAACCTGATGTCTGAAACCGCTTTCCTTTCATGGGTGAGAAAGTTGAAAAGCCAGTTTCTACCAGGAAGGTGGCACGGGACGCCTTGGCTGTGCACCTGGATGTGTGGGGCCGTTTCATCACACAGTTGCATGGGGCTTGCTTGTGTGCTGAACTTTCCAGGATGTCCTGAGACTGGACCTTCCAGTTTCCAAGATTCAGTGCCATTGTCACAGCCTAATATCTGATTTTTTGATTTGATTATATGGTGTAGAGAAGTGGAAAAATCCTCAAGTTTGGGTCATTAAACATTGTAAAATAGGGCCAGGCACAGTGGCTCACACCTGCAATCCAAGCACTTTGGGAGGCTGAGGCGGTTGGATCATTTGAGGTCAGGAGTTCAAGACCAGGCTGGCCAACATGGTGAAACCCCGTCTCTACTAAAAATACAAAAATTAGCTGAGTGTGGTGGCGCGTGCCTGTAATCTCAGCTACTCGGGGGGCTGGGGCAGGAGAATTGCTTGAATTCAGGAGGTGGAGGTTGCAGTGAGCCAAGATGATGCCACTGCACTCCAGCCTGGGCAACAGGGCCAGATTCCCTCTCAAGAAAACAAAAAACAAAAAACAAAAAACCCCAAAACCATTGTAAAATAGAAATGGATGTGGGGAAGAGAGAGGGGGAGAAGGCAGAGCAGGAAGGAGGAGGCAGGAAGGGCAGAACTGGCACCAAGGCAGGCCCTGGGCTGGATGCCCAGGAGTGTGGGCAGAGGGGGTGCAGCACTGAGAGGCGGACTGGAAGCTTCTGCTGCCAAGCTCATGACAATGAATGGGAGGCAGGGAGGAGGCCCACAGAGCTTGCCGAGTGCTAAGTGCCTGCACCCCTGCCCCGAGCTACACCTTGGTGCCACTGTCAATGGCCAGCCCGAAGCCTCCAAGGAGATGGCCACCAGTGTCTCTCAGGGACCTGGGCTTCCTTCCCACCAAGGAAGAGGGAGAGAGACTAGGGCTGCGCTCCACTGTGAAGGGCCCAGCTAATTATTCATGACACCCCCGCAGGATGGCTGGACTGCCACAGCTTCCCCGTGCCCATCCTCAGAGACAGAGCCTCAGAAGTGGACATCCGTCTTTCAGGCGGGACTTAGAGGAGCCCTCCCAAGGATGAGCATGTTGTTTCCCGCCGAAGCCTTGAGTTTTGAAGAGTGAAGCAGGGGTGGTTGGTGATTCTAGGTTTAATGCTTCCACCTGATTCCCCATTTCATCACACTCCTCAGTACTATGACATTTGGATTATTTTTTAATCTTCTCTTCCCCTTTTTGTTGTTCTGCTGTGGAACCGATTATGCAGAACTGTGTGTTGATGTCTCTGTGGCATCTTCCCTCCAGGGATGCAGCTCTGTTTTCCAAACACCCCCTCTTAATCCTCTTAGGAGGGAGGATGCACTGGGGTGCTCACCCTGTCTGTCAGGACCAGCGGAGACGGATGCTTTACAGGTGTTTGTTAACCTGGACCATGCTGGATGGGAGGCTTGGAGGCACCAAGATGCTAAATCTCTTCCCCGTCCCACCAGCCAGGCATCTCAAGTGGCTAAAGAATAAATGCATGAAAATTAAGAGCCAGCTCTGCCTGCGAAAGAGAACAGGAGCAAGCTGGCTGTTGGCTGTCACCTGGAGTCACCTGCTGGGAAGTGCCGAATCACCCCGGACCAAGGACAGGAAGGAGGCTTGGTGAGTGACAGTCCCACCCTGGCAGTGCCATGAACAGCAGAGCTTCAATTCAAGATTCCCTGCATCAGAGCCGACCTATTGGTATAAGATATTTCACTTCCAGCCCAGGGGCATTTATGATATATAGATCCACACAGGATCGCCTGGTTTCATTTTTCATGTATATGGGCTTCTCGGGACACCTCTCACTTTCCCAACTTTTTATATCTTTTTTATTTTTTTTCTTTGAGATGGAGTCTGGCTCTGTCTCCCAGGCTGGAGTGCAATGGCATGATCTCAGCTCCCTGCAACCTCCGCCTCCCGGGTTCGAGCAATTCTCCTGCCTCAGCCTCCCAAGTTGCTGGGATTGCAGGCGTCTACCACCACACCTGGCTACTAACTTTTTATATCTTAATGCCTTTCCAGAACTTTCCAGAACATGTACAACATGCTCCTAGTGGACCTGGAGATGGTTGAGGGTGGGTAGCGCAGGAAGACAGTTACTGTTACTTCAGTTTTCTTTCAGGTCTTCTGGTTGAGAGAAGAAGAGGTTTTAGTTTGGTGATGGCATGTCCTTAAGACTTCACTTGCTTGCCTCTCTCTGTTCTTTTGAGAGCAGGTCTCCACCAAGCATTTTAGCAGGTAAAAAATCTAGCTAGAATTTAATTATATTGTCTTGTTTTTATTTATTTTGAGGTTGTAATTGCTTTAAGGTCTTACAGCCAGTAATAACGTTTTTCTATTCATGTTAGAAATTTTTATTTAGCAAATGCTTATATAGCACTTACTCTGTGGAAGACCTGTTTTAAATACCTTAAAAAGAGAAACTGTTTTTTTTCTCTCTCTCATTCTCTCTCTCTCTCTCTCTCTCTCTCTCTTCTTTTTTCTTTGTGGTAGGGTCTCCTCTATCACCCCAGGCTGGAGTGCAGTGGCAGGATTGCGGTTCACTGCAGCCTCGACCACCCTGGCTCAAGTGATCCTCCCATCTCAGCCTAAGAGAAACTCTTGGAACAGAAAACCAAATACCACATATTCTCAGTTATAAGTGGGAGCTAAATGATGAGAACACATGGACACAAAGAGGGGAACAACGGACACCGAGGCCTACCTGAGGGTGGAAGTTGGGAGGAGGGAGAGGAGCAGAAAAGATAACTATTGGGTACTGGGCTTAATACCTGGGTGATGAAATAATCTGTACGACAAACCCCCATGACAGTAGCTTTCCTGTGTAACAAACTTTCACATGTACCACTGAACCTAAAATTAAAGTTAAAAATAAAATTATGTTAAAAGGGTAACTCTTGTTTTTCTCATAACCTAGTAACAAACCTATGTGGTAAGAACTATAATCACCTTCATTTTATAGCTGGGGAAACTGAGGCAAGAGGAGGTTAAATCAGGTTAGGAAGTAGTAGAAGTGGTGCTGAAACCCTGGCAGTGTGGTTCCAGATTTTGTGTTCTTTTTTTAACCTTTTTTTTTTTTTTTTGGAGATAGTGGCTTGCTGTCAGCCAGGCCAGAGTGCTGTGGTACAGTCATGGCTCACGACAGCCTTGACCTCCTGGACTCAAGTGATCCTCTCACCTCAGCCTCCTGAGAAGCTGGAACTACAGGTGTGTACTACCAGCTTGAGTAATATTTAAAAAATTTTTTTTGTAGAGATGGGGTCTCACTATGTTGCCCAAGCTGGTCTTGAACTTCTGGCCTCCAGCGATCCTCCTGCCTCCCAGATCCCTGTGATTACAGGCCTGAGTCCCCATGACTGGCCTGGACTTTGTGTTTACAACCTCTGTGCTATGCTGCCTCTCTGTAGGGAATATTAAAAAGTAATGTGTTCAGGCCGGGCGCCGTGGCTCACGCCTGTAATCCTAGCACTTTGGGAGGCCAAGGCGGGTGGATCACCTGAGGTCAGGAGTTCAAGATCAGTCTGGCCAACATGGCAAAACCCTGTCTCTACTAAAAATACAAAAGTTAGCTGGGCGTGGTGGTGGGCGCCTGTAATTCCAGCTACTCCAGAGGCTGAGGCAGGAGAATCGCTTGAACCTGGGAGGCGGAGGTTGCAGTGAGCTGAGATCGCACCACTGTACTCCAGCTTGGAAGACAGAGCGAGACTCCGTCTCCAAACAAACAAACAAATATTTTCAGGGAGAACAAGTGAGTAGATTTGAAGGAAACATTGATATAAAGAAATGAGGTCCAAGCCTTGGTGGAAATGGCAGATATGGTGGAGGTGAACGGAAATGGGTGCAGCGGCTGGCCACACTGGCAGATACGAGGAAGAAGGAGCCGGTGGATTAAGCACTTACTTGACCTCAGACACGGCACACTCCTCAACAGGGCCTCTGGAGCCTCAGCTAAACACTCCTGTGGGTTGACTCTGTAGTAGAGCTATCTTGCTGGAACAGATGTATTTGTAATAATACACACATGCATATGCATATACTGCTGCTTTTGCTATTAACTACCAATCCTTTCCTTTCACCTTGGTGACAGCCATAGGGGGTTTTCAGCTCTGCTCAGAGATAAGCTGAGGAGCTCCTCCAGGCCCTATGGATGGGGGTGGTGCTGGGCAGGTAGTCAAGGCAAGGCTACTCCTGAGGCCAAGCAAGGTCTTAACCAAGTATTGAAAAGTGACCTCAGGCCAGGTGCAGTGGCTCAAGCCTATAATCCCAGCACTTTGGGAGGCCGAGGCAGGCGGATCACCTGAGGTCAGAAATTTGAGACTAGCCTGGCCAACATGGAGAAACCCTGTCTCTACTAAAAATACAAAAATCAGCCAGGCGTGGTGGTGGGCACCTATAATCCCAGCTACTCAGGAGGCTGTGGCAGGAGAATCGCTTGAACCTGGGAGGTGGAGGTTGCAGTGAGCCGAGATCGTGCCACTGCATTCCAGCCTGGGTGACAACAGTGGGACTCCGTCTCAAAAAAAAAAGAAAAAAAAAAAAAAAGTGACCTCAGTCTTCCTACTCAAAAAGGAAAGTGCTAGGTTCAGACATGACTCTGGACCATGATTCTCAGACTTCAGGGTTTACATAATGAAGAATCTAAATCTTACAGATCGATTTGGATTTGGCAGCTCTTTAGTTTACTAAGTATGGACATTAAAAACCAAACCACACTTGCCTAAACAGTAACGAAGTCCGACCACTGTCTATCATCACTATCAATACATAAGTGAAAGGAGATCCTAGCACAGAAACATAGGAAGGAAATAAACTTCGAATAACCCGTGCGTGTGTGCGCATGTTTGCCTGCATGTGCATATCACATTGCTTAAGACAAAGATAACTTCTTTGGGGAACAACATTGGCAGTATTGGGAACCACCGACCTGGAGTGCCTGTCTGATGTTTTTGCTGTCTCCTGTTGGCTGCCTTAACTACCTTAATTTAAAAATTACCTCCCTCAAGTCATACCAACAAGGTATTTCCTAGTTATCCTGGAATGGAAGGTGCTGATTATGGATCGTCCTCGCTCTTACTTACTCTCTGCAGATTTTTTGTTGTTATTGTTGTTGTTACTTTAAGTTCTGGGATACGTGTGTAGAATGTGCAGGTTTATACATATACATGTGCCATGGTGGTTTGCCGCATCTATCAACCCGTCATCTAGGTTTTAAGCCCCACACTCGTTACGTATTCATCCTAATACTCTCCCTCCCCTTGCTCCCAACCTCCAACAGACCCCAGTGTGTGATGTTCCCCTCCCTGTGTCTACGTGTTCTCACTGTTCAGCTCCCACTTATAAGTGAGAACATACGATGTTTGGTTTTCTGTTCCTGTGTTAGTTTGCTGAGGGTGATGGCTTCCAGCTTCATCCATGTTCCTGCAAAGGACATGGACTCATTCTTTTTTATGGCTGCATAGTATCCTATGGTGTATATGTGCCACATTTTCTTTATCCAGTCTGTCATTGATGGGCATTTGGGTTGGTTCCAAGTCTTTGCTATTGTAAATAGTGCTCTCTGCAGTGCAGATTTTTAAAAACCCAATTCCCACTCGGCCCCATCACCAATGGCGTAGAATGTCCCGGGAGGCTGTGAACTTTGAGTGGACAGCTGTGGTGTCTGTCACTGCCCTATCCTAGGACCTAGCACAGGGCCTGGCATAGGGCAGGTACACAATGCCTATTTGTTGCATGACCGAATGAATAAACGAATGACTGATGGAGATAATTCAATTTTTAATTTGTATTCTTAGCATGCAGATCTGATGAAGTCTTCATATAAAACACATTTGTGAATCATGAAACATGATAATCAAAAGTATACTAGGAAGAAAACCTAGAAAACCTTTCTACCTAGGAAGAAAACTTGGGTCTAGCTCCCCTGTTCCATCCTCCTGGCTTCCCTAGAAATAAAAACCAGCTTGAATTTTGGGTTTATCATTCCCCTGCTTTTTAAAAGAATAGTTTAAAAAATCACATGTCTACTTATTCCTAAACAATATTGTTCAATTTTTGCCGATTTCTGAGCATGATGAAAATGTTATATGGTATACAGTCTATCCTAAATTTTATGTTTGCCAGCCTTGCTTCCTTAAAACATAGTTTTAAAAATCAGATACATATGTATTCCTAAATAATATACTGTTTCATTTTTGCTTGGTTTCTAAGGCTTATAAAAATGATATCATATAGCATGTAGGTTTTTGATACTTGTTTTTTTCCCTCTCCATAATCATGTTTCTAAGTTTCACTGGAGGAATAGGTCATTTATTTCATTGCTGAATAACAGATCATCCTCTGAATAGCACAATTTATTCATGCACTCCTGTCAATGGAGTTTGGGGCAATTATGAACAATACTGAGATGAACACTCTTTTAAACAAATTTAGTTGCTAAAAAAGAAACCATTATGGCCAGGCACGGTGACTCACGCCTGTAATCCTACCATTCTGGGAGGCCAAGGCAGACTGATCACTTGAGGTCAGGAGTTTGAGACCAGTCTGGCCGACATGGTGAAACCCTATCTCTACTAAAAATACAAAAATCATCCGGGTATGGTGGAGGGCGCCTGTAGTCCCAGCTACTTGGAAGGCTGAGGCAGGAGAATCGCTTGAACCTAGGAGGTTCAGTGAGCCGAGATCCCACCATTGCAGTCTAGCCTGGGAGATAGAGTGAGACTCCGTCTCAAAACAACAACAACAACAACAACAACAACAACAATACAAAAAACAAACCAAAACCAAAATGAAACACAAAAAACACCATTATACACATACATGTATATATAGCATAAGACAAAATGAGAGGTTAACGAAATTACGAGATAAACACCTTTAAACATCCCCGTGTAAAGGAAATTGACTCTGACCCCATAAGCCTGCCGGGTTCACTTTCCCAAATGCAAAGCCCCACCCCTCCTCCAAGAGTAAACGCCAGCCTGGCTTTTGTGCTAATCGCCTCTTTTCTTTGCAGTTGTGCTCCCCGTTCCTGAATACCACAGAAGAGCTGTGCCTTCCTCCCCTCCCCTCCCTTCCCCTCCTTTGCTTTGCTTTTATGTCAAAATATTAGGCTGTAGTTTTCACCTGTGTGTTTCTCTGGCATGCTTTTATCGTCTGCAGGGATGTTATTCTACTTTTTCTTTTTTTCTTTGAATAACCGTGTGGGATTTGACTTCAATCCTTTTCTGCTACTTATGTTTACATACTATTAGATTTCCTGAACTTTTTGAAAGGAGGCATAATTTGAAGGGTTTTTCTCATTTCACAATGGTAGAGCACTCTCTTCTGTTGTTTTTGTTGAGTATTTTTAAAATAGGGCCCCTCACTTTCTGAGAACTTCCATTCCATTCTCTCCTACTGTAGTCTGGGTTCTCTTTTTTGCTTTTCTCTATTTTCCTGAAGTGCTCAATTTGGAGTCTGTTCCCAGCTGGGCTTCTGTTCTGGATGGGGGCTTGGGCTGGTTAGTTTGGAGTGTTTATTAGGCCCAGTCTTCCCTAGCCTCTTCTGACTTTACCTTTGGAACTCACATGCTTTTACTGAAAGATACAAATACCTCCCTGGGTCAGGTGCTGTCCTCCAGCTGCCTGCGGGCTTTTACGCTAGTTGTTTCTTGATTATTTTAAAGTTCTTGTTGCAGGTGATCAGTGACTATCTGGGCCGGTAGCATGGGCTGTGAGAAGAATTTGCCAAGATGGTTAGTTGTAGGTTAAAAAAAGGCAGATTTATTAGAGAAGGTAGGCAAATATGTTGCAAGGATGCAACAGGCAGGTTACAAAAGAAAAGGAACTGATTGCAAGGAAACGAAGGCTTCCTGGGGATTTTATAGGATGGTGCTTGTGCTATGTGCTGAAGAGGGCTTTGTGCAGTACTGATGACGCCAAGGTTGCAGTGAACTAAATTGCGTTATTTTATTAGTTGAGGGTTGGCACAGGAAGGCACAGTTGAGCACAGGAAGGTCGTGAGTTATTTGCGCGGGAGGGTAATGTGTTTTGGACCTTATAATAACCCTTACAGCTTATCTGTTTTCTGTTTTTTGCTTCCTCTGCTCCTGCCAGCGTGACTTCTTTCCCCTCATGAGGACCCCACCGTTTTGAGGCCTACCAGGTGCTCTGTTGCTTCCTTCTGTGTCCTCCAACAAAGCTGCTGATACCATGCAGATCTTGTAGCTGTGTCTCCACCCATTTGTGTTTTAGGATTTGTAGGGATTTGGTGTTATTTTGTTTGTTACAGAGATTGTCCATGGGTTTTTAGTTTTGCAATCCTGGCTGCTTTGTGTATCTTTATGGGGGATTTGGAGATGTTAAATAATTATGCCATCAAGGCTGCCACCTTCTCAGAATCTTCATGTTGTTTTCATATACATTGAATTTTTTCTTTTTCTTTTTCTTTTTCTTTTTTTTTTGAGGTGGAATTGTGCTCTGTCGCCCAGGCTGGAGTGCAATGGCATGATCTTGGCTCACTGCAACCTCTGCCTCCTGGGTTCAAGTGATTCTCCTGCCTCAGCCTCCCAAGTAGCTGGGATCACCAGTGTGCACCACCATGCCTGGCTAATTTTTGTATTTTTGGTAGACACGGGGTTTCAACATGTTGGTCAGGCTGGTCTTGAACTCCTGACCTCAAGTGATCTAGCCTCGGCCTCCCAAAGTGCTGGGATGATAGGCGTGGGCCACTGTACCCAGCCTATATTCAGTATTTTTTATACATCCACTGTTGCCACCTATAAGAATTTTTCTAAATATACTTTGGGGAGAAATTACAGGCTGTTAGAGTATGTAAAGGTTCAACATTATAATGCTGAATTGTTTTCTCAAGTTTCTGTATCAATTTATGTTGCTACCTTCCTTCTGGTTTCTTTAGGTTTGGTTTTCTCTTGCTTTTCTAGTTTCTTAAGATGAAAGTTTAAGTAATTGATTGGAGATTTTTCTTCTTTTTAAGGTATTTACAGCTATAAATTTCCCTCCAAGTACCTACCACTTTAGCTGTACCCCAGAAACTTTGGTATGCTATTTTTTCCCTTCATCTCAAAACTTTTTTCTAATTTCTCTTATTTGTTCTTTGACTTCTTGGTTAAGAAGAGTGTTTTTTAATTTCCACATATTTGTGAATTTCTCAAATTAATTTTTGTTATTGTTTTCTAATTTTATTCTATGGAGAACATACTTTTTATAATTCTAATCTTTAAAAATTTATTGGGACTTATTTTGTGGTCTAATAGATGGTCTATCCTGGAGAATGTTCCATATGTACTTAAGAATGTGTATTCTTCCTCAAGGATCTAGAACTAGAAATACCATTTGACCCAGCAATCCCATTACTGGGTATATGTCCAAAGGATTGTAAATTATTCTACCATAAAGACACATGCACACATATGTTTATTACAGCACTGTTCACAAGAGCAAAGACTTGGAACCAACCCACATGTCCATCAGTGATAGACTGGATTAAGAAAATATGGCACATATACACCATGGAATACTATGCAGCCATAAAAAGGGATGAGTTCATGTCCTTCGCAGGGACATGGATGAAGCTGGAAACCATCATTCTCAGCAAACTATCACAAGGACAGAAAACCAAACACCACATGTTCTCACTCATAGGTGGGAACTGAACAATGAGATCACTGGGCC
>NW_012102587.1:6378629-6379172 GCF_000951045.1 Mandrillus leucophaeus
GATTCTTCTGCCTCAGCCTCCCGAGTAGCTGGGACTACAGGTGTGTGCCACCACACCTGGCTAATTTTTTGTATTTTTAGTAGAGATGGGGTTTCACCCTGTTAGCCAGGATGGTCTCCTTCTCCTGACGTCGTGATCCTCCCACCTCAGCCTCCCAAAGCGCTGGGATTGCAGGCGTGAGCCACTGCGCCTGGCTCATCCTCTTACTTTCAAATCTTTGGGTTTTTTGTTTTTGTTTAGTTTTGTCTAGAGGTGAGGTTTTACTATGTTGCCCAGGCTGGACTTGAACTCATGGGCTCAAGTAATCCTCCTACTTCAGCCTCCTGAGTAACTGGGACTACAAGCACAAGCCACTGTGCCTGGATGGGTCATTTAAAACAATTTTTTGTTCTGCCAATCTCTGCCTTTTCTTTGAGTTAAATCCTTTCACATTTAATGTAATTACTGCTAAGTTAGACTGTATTACATCATTATACACTGTATGCCCATCACCACAGATATATAGCTACTTCTTTTTTTCTTTCTTTCTTTCTTTCTTTCTTT
>NW_012102587.1:6379222-6444999 GCF_000951045.1 Mandrillus leucophaeus
AAAAAAAAAAAAAGAATGTATATTCTTTGCTAGGTATGGTGGCTCATGCCTGTAATCTAGCACTTTGGGAGGCCAAGGCAGGAGGATCACTTGAAGTCAGGAGTTCAAGACCAACCTGGGCAAAATAGCAAGATCCTGTCTCTACAAAATTAGCAACTTAGCAAGACCCTGGGCAACATAACAAGACCCTGTCTCTACAAAAATTAATAATTAGCTCAGTGTGGTGGTGCACACCTGTGGTCCCAGCTACTCGGGAGACTGAGGTGGGAGGATAACTTAAGCCCAGGAGGTAGAAGCTGCAGTGAGCCATGATTGTGCCACTGGATGCCAGCCTGGGCAACAGGGCAAGACTCTATCTCAAAAAATAAAAATAAAAGAATGCATATTCTGCTGTTGTTGAGTACAGTGTTCTATAGGTGTGTTAAGTAAAATGTACAGTGTTGTTCAAATCTTCTATTTCTTTGGTAATCTTTTGTCTAGTTGTTCTACCCATTACTGAAAATGAAGTATTGAAGTCTCCAACTATCATTGTTGAATAGTTTATTTTCCCTTCAATTCTGACAGCTTTAACTTCATATATTTTGAGGCTGTATTGTTAGTTGCATATATGTTTATAATTTATATAGTCTTAATGGATTGACACTTTATTATGTAGTCATCCAGTTCTCTTTTGGTTACTGTTTGCCTATCTTTTTTCCATCCTTTTACTTTCTTTTTCTTTTTGAAATGGCGTTTTGCTCTTGTTGCCCAGGCTGGAGTGCAATGGCATGATCTTGGCTCACTGCAACCTCCACCTACCTGGTTCAAGTGATTCTTCTGCCTCAGCCTCCCGAGTAGCTGGGACTACAGGTGTGTGCCACCACACCTGGCTAATTTTTTGTATTTTTAGTAGAGATGGGGTTTCACCCTGTTAGCCAGGATGGTCTCCTTCTCCTGACGTCGTGATCCTCCCACCTCAGCCTCCCAAAGCGCTGGGATTGCAGGCGTGAGCCACTGCGCCTGGCTCATCCTCTTACTTTCAAATCTTTGGGTTTTTTGTTTTTGTTTAGTTTTGTCTAGAGGTGAGGTTTTACTATGTTGCCCAGGCTGGACTTGAACTCATGGGCTCAAGTAATCCTCCTACTTCAGCCTCCTGAGTAACTGGGACTACAAGCACAAGCCACTGTGCCTGGATGGGTCATTTAAAACAATTTTTTGTTCTGCCAATCTCTGCCTTTTCTTTGAGTTAAATCCTTTCACATTTAATGTAATTACTGCTAAGTTAGACTGTATTACATCATTATACACTGTATGCCCATCACCACAGATATATAGCTACTTCTTTTTTTCTTTCTTTCTTTTTTTTTTTTTTTTTTTTTTTTTTTTTTTTGAGTGACAGGATCTCACTCTGTCATCCAGGCTGAGTGCAGTGGTACAGTCATGGCTCACTGCAGCCTCCACCTTCTGGGCTCAAGTGATCCTCCCACCTCAACCTCCTGGGTAGCTGAGACTACAGGCATGTGCCACTGCATGTGGCTAATTTTTTTTTTTCTATTTTTTGTAAAGATGGGGTCTTGCTATGTTGCCCAGGCTGGTCTCGAATTCCTGGCTCAAGTGATCCTCCTGCCTCGGCCTCCCAAAGTGCTGGGGATTACAGGCGTCAGCCACTGCACCTGGCCTATATGCTCAGTTTTTGTTTTCTTGAATCAGTTTTGGTAAGTTATATCTTTCATTCCAAGTTTCAAATTTGTTTGCATAATCTCACATATAATATTCTCTTATTATCTTTTACATTTCTGTTTCATCTGTAGTTTTCTCTCCTTTTTATGCCTAAAATTATTTGAGCATCTTACCGTTTTTCAGGATCAGTTATATCAGAGATTCATTTGTTTGATGAGTTTTATCCAAAAACTAACCTTTGGCTTTGTCAATCCTCTCCATTATATTTTTGTTTCCTAGTTCACTAATTTCTGCTCTTACTTTCAGTATATCTGTCTGTGTGTATCTATCTTTTACTTTCTGTGGGTTGGATTCTTTTTGTACTAATTTTTGTCAAGGTTATTGATTTCTTCTAAGCAATATTTTTGTTGCATCTCTAAATATTTGATATGAAGACATTTAATAATCATTCACATTTAAAAGTTTTGAAGAATTTTCAGTATAATTTTCTCTTTGATTAATGACTTATTTAGAAATGTATATTTAAAGTTTTAAAACGTATAGACATTTAAAATATAGCATTTTAGGCCAGGCATGATGGCTCATGCCTGTAATCCCAGCATTTTGGAAGGCGAAGGCAGGAGGATTGCTTGAGGCCAGGAGTTTGAGACTAGCCTGGGCAACATAGCAAGATCTCATCTCTAAAAAATAAGTATTAAAAATTAGCTGAGCACAATGGTGGTGCTTGTAGTCCCAGCTACTCAGGAGGCTGGGGTGGGAGGATTGCTTAAGCCCAGGAGTTTGAGGCTGCAATGAGCAGTGATCATTGTGTGACTGTACTCCAGCCTGAGTGACAAAGTGACCCAGTGACAAAATATAAAAGATATTTTATTAAAATATAAATATATATTATATATATGTGTGTATACATATATGCACACATACATATAGCATTTTATTCTTGATTTCTAACTTTCTTGTATTCACCTGAGAGAATGCCGATATTATTTGAAATTTATTGAAATTTGCTTTATGGTATAATATGTCTTCAATTTGTTTTCTCGAGAAAAATATAATTTTTCTATTTCTTATTATATCCAACTTGTGTTGTTATACACATACATGCATGTGCACACATGCATAGAATTTTCTGTTTGTTATAATCTAGTATAATGAGGGATTTGTTCACATTTCTTTCTTATTTTTTTGCTTTACATATTTTGAGGCTATATTATTAAAGAACATTATTCTAAAATATGTAAATCTTTATTTTATTATTATGTAGTAATTCTCTCTATTCCTAATAATGTCTTTTCTCATAAAGTATGCTTCATATGATAATAATCTAGCCATTCCAACTTTAATTTAGTTTATTTTTGCCTAACATACTTTTTTCCATATCTTTACCTTGAGTCTTTAGGTATGCCACTTACAAATATAACTAAAATCCATTCTGACCATCTCTATCTTTCAACTGAAGTGTTTAATCCATTTGTATTTATTGTGATTATTGCAGGAGGACAAGTCCTTGAATGACCTTGGCTGATTCAGCTCTCTGTGCTCCTTCTTACAATTCTTGGGCAGAATGTACGAGAATGTAACATCCTGAGAGAAGGAAGAACCATCTAGAACAGCCTGGGCTTTGTCTTTGTTCTTCTCAGAACAAGATGCTCTGCAGTGCTTAAGCTCAGTGATTTAAGTACCTGTAGGGTATAAAACCCAGAGTGGACTGCTTTCAGGGTCCCTCAGCAGTAGTGTGAAGTTGGGCATATGCAGTTGAGATTCTGTCTGCCCTGGGCAGCTTGCTTGAGTTCTGGGGGACCAGCTCACCATGGATTCTACGCTTCTGTGTATCTTTGCTACTGATCTGTGAGTAATAAGTTGGCTTTGCCTGACTTGTGCAGGTGTTTTGTCATACCAGACTGAGACTCTGGCAGCTGGGTTTGTGCAAAACCTTTAGAAGCTGGGTTTGTGTAAAGACTCCTGCCAGACCTGGGCACCCACCAGATATAGGAATCTTTACAAAAATTGGCCAGGTGTTTAGAGTCCTCCCCTGGTAACCAGCGTATGGTGTATCCCTCATAAAGATTGATACCAGTGCATGGTATTCTGTTTCACAATTATGAATATATGTGGATTTTTTCTAATATCTACTTTTTGTTTTCTGTGTCTTGCTTTATGCTCTTTTTCTTGTTTCTTGTTTTTCAAAAATCCAATTAAAATTTTTTCCCTTCTTATGGATTTTGGCGTTATACTTTTAGCTTTTTAGTGGTTACCTTTGACATTTTTCCTGATGTACTTAACAAGATCTAAATTAACCCATAACTTTCCCAGCCCCAACCTCTAAACAAATATGAGCCTCAGAACATTTTAACTCAATCCCTTATTTACATATTATCGTTTTTAGCCAGTTAGTATGTCCCTTTTGTTGTTGTTGTTGTTGTTGTTGAGATGGAGTTTTGCTCTTGTTTCCCAGGCTGGAGTGAAATGGCACTATCTCGGCTCACCACAACCTCCACCTCCCAGGTTAAAGCAATTCTCCTGCCTCAGCCTCCTGAATAGCTGGGATTACAGGCGTGCGCCACCATGCCCAGCTAATTTTGTATTTTTAGTAGAGATTGGGTTTCTCCATGTTGATCAGGCTGGTCTCAAACTCCCGACCTCAGGTGATCCGCCTGCCTCGGCCTCCCAAAGTGTTGGGATTACAGGCATGAGCCTTTGTGCCTGGCCTAGTATGTCCTTTTAAAAAAACACATAAATAGATATTATTCTTTTATAGAGAAAAGGTTTGCTTAGATTTACCTTGAGGGTCACCACTTATTCGCTCCCTGTTCCCTCTGGGATCATTTTCTTTCTATCTGAAGTATATTTTTAGAAGTTTTTCAGAAAAGAACTGTTGGTAAGCTCTCAATTTCTGTAATCTGAAACTTTCTTATTTTGCACTTAATCTTGAAAATCAGTTTTGCTTGATTTAAAATTCTAAGTTGGCAATCATTTCCCCCTGGACTTTCAATATATTAGACTACTATTTTCTAATCTCCATTGATATTGTTAAGAAGTCTATTATAATTCCACAATTGTAGGTCATCTATAATTTTTCTCTGATTGCTTTTAAGAGCTGCTTAGTGTGGCTAACTGTAGCTTTACTTTTAAATTTGCGTTCCTGCCTGGTGGTATACATTACACTTTCAGCGTTTTTGGATTCCAGTATTTCACTAGTTTCAGAAAATCCTTGGTCTTTATCTCTTTAAAATTTGCCTCTTCACCATTCTTTCCTTTTGGAACTCCAATTATTTGTATGTTAGAGTTGTTCACTTTAACCTTTATCTCTGTTAATGACTCTTTTACATTTTCTATGCATTTGTCTCTCTTTTGCATTCTGGGTAATTGTTTTAGCTTTTAAAATTCAATAATTTTCTCCAATCTGCTGTTAAACTCACCAAATTGTTTGTTTCTGATCATTTTTTATTTCTGAAAATTCCATTTTTCACCATGCCTGTGCCTTTGTAGTATAATATTGCTTATTTATTTTTTGCAACTCTATTTTTTAATTCTTTAGATATTTAATATATCATTATCCTATATTTGACAATTCTGTTCTTCTAAGTCCTTCAGGTTTTGTTTCCACTGATTCTCACCTATGGTTTATTAATGTAAATATTAAGCTTCTTATGTGGTTGATCTGAACTGAGGTTGCTTTTCTTCAGAAAGGACTTGCATCTGCTTCTGCCAGAAGCCAAGGAGAGCTATTTTTTGTTTGTTTGTTTGTTTTTGATTTTTGTGTGTGTTCCCATTTATTTTCTGTCCTGGTGATTTCCCTTACTTCCTGCAAATTTAGTATTGCCTTAAAAAGTTTGTCTTTTGTTTAGGAACTAATTGTGTTTTAAGCAGAAAGACCCTTCAGGGAGTTAAAAGTCTGAATGAATTCTCTAGTTGCAGAACTTTTAAATGTTGGCTAAAATTAGATTTTTAAGAATAGACTCTTCATATATGAGAATTATACAAATAAGGTAGGTTTCTGGTCCAATAAATGAAATCAACACTCAATAAGCAAGAGTGTTGATTACTCACTTTATGGGAGGATTGGCGGTGGAGGTTTTTGGTTGCCTAGTGCATCAAAGTTCCATTTGTGACTGTTGATTTCTGAACAGAGAAAACAAAAATGAAGCCAAGGCATTTTTGAGTAACTATTAGAGATGACACTCAACTAAGACAAACTACCTAGAATTATTAAAGAAACTGGTGAGGGAAAACAGAATTTAACTAAACAAAAATCTACTTTGCACACTTCCCAGGAAACACAATTTGGTATATTTCACTCTGGATAAAAAATGGTTATAATCAAATTTTGTTTTTGTTTTTTAAACTCTATCAGTTTTTCTGGTCCGCTCCCTTTTCATTTTCTCCAGCAATTATTTTCAACGGTTTTGTCCATCTTCAACCTTCAGAGTTAAACCTTCTTCCTCCCCTGTTGTTCTCAGCAGAAGGGATTGACTGTTTTTTTTAAAAAGAACAGACAACATCAGAAGGGAACTGTCACAGGCTGTGTCATCACAACTAGCCCCTCCCCTTACTACTCAGCCACTTCTTTTCCCCTTTTCTCCTAGTGGCAAAGGACAAGCTCCTCCTCCTCCAAAGCCACCTGTACTCTGCACTCCATCTCTTCCCAATGTCCTCTAGGACTTTGTGATTCTCTATCATTCTCTCTCATCTTCCATCATTCCTTTTCACCTTGTTTATTCCCCAGAAGCATTTAAAACATGTTCACGTCAGAACCATGGAAAAAAATAACCAGTCGTCCTTCAACCCCCTATGCCCCTCCCGTTACCAGTCCTTTCTCTTTCCCCTGCTTTACAGCCAAATCTCAGAAGAGTTGTCCAGAATTACTATCTCCATTTCCTTCTTATTCATACTCAATTGGGCTTTTACCCTCAACGTCCCACTGAAATTCTCACTGTTAGGTTTCCATGTTTCCAAATCTAGTTGACATTTATTGGTCTTCACCCTATGTGATTTCTTTGTAGCATTCAACACAATTTCAAACACTCACAGTGGACACAATACACACACACACAAACACACACACACACACACCCCTTTAGTCTTTATCTTAAAATTTCAGCTACAAGAAAGTCAATAATGTTTAGTTGAGTATCACTGCATTTAAAAAGAAATTTATTTATTGTAAGACTAGTAATATAATAATTATTCATTATCACTGTTACATATGTATGTTTTAGTATAAATTACTTCTACTTAGTGTTTCAATTTAGACCTTACATTGATTTTAAAAATTATATGCCTAGGTAGGTTATATTATTTCTGAATTTAATTTCAGCAATTAGTAAAGAGATTTTCAAAGTATTTCTTAGAGGAAGTCAGTGATCTTTGATGGGACTGAGAATTTCTGCTCTAGTGGAGCCAACTGTCTCTTGGTTGAGACCAGGGAAGTGGCCCAGCACAAGAAAGCTTCCCCACTCCAAGAGCCAGCTTCATGGCTTTCGGGAAAGATTCAATGTGTCAAACAGCTGAATGATAACTTTCTCTCCTGAACTGATATGAGTGATTTTGGTGGTTCCTTAGATCTTACATGGGCTACCTTAGTAGTGGGTATTTTTCAACTATTTGATTACTTCTTTGTAAAGTTAACTCTCCCAGCTTTATGCATGGGAGGACACAGAGGAGAAAAGTAAACCTCCAAGCACAAGATGCTTTTCACCTTGAAAACTGTTTGTCCCGAATGTATTTCCTGGCCGTGGTTCTTTCTTTGGAAAATCCTTATCATGAACTCAAAATGGCGGGGCCGTCTTTTGGTTATTTTTCCCGATCAATGGTTTTTAGCCACTAGACCACTTTCTGCACTGGGTTTCTTGTCTCCTCACCCTGTACCATAAGGCAGTCTGGTTGCTTCAGCAGGAAGGGTCGGCTGCGTGATAGGCGGGTGGTCTCTGAAGAGAGCTCCTCTTGTTTTCCTGATGGACCCAGGGCCAATGTGCCGCAGCCCCTGCGAAGCGCAGAGTACGAGGCTGTGGCTCCTGGATGGGGTGTTTCTCCCTTTGCCTTTAAGAGAACGCAGGGGTCATAGCGGTGTGCAGACGTGTACCTTGCCAGGGCTGCCAGGGAAATGCAGACTCCTGGGGAGGGTTGAGGGGACAGAGCTGTGTGTGCACTGATTAGTGTGCCATAGACTACAGCACAGCAGAGGCAAAGAATGCCATCTAAGCTCTTGTTGCTCGGAGTGTCCGAGGATCATCACCATCCAGGTCACCCAGGAGCTTATTAGAAATGCACAGTCTCAGACCTCACCCCAGACCATGAATCAGAACCTGCGTTTGAACCACATTCCTAGGTGACTCCCAGGCACATTCTAATTCGAGAAGCTCTGCTGCTTTTACCTGCACTCAAGGCCTCAGACTCCAGACCACTCCAGGAAGCCTTCCTTTCACATCCCGACGCCTCCACCCAACACTCTGTCACCTGGATCTTGCCCATTTCCTCCCTGGCATGTCCCTTAGTCCCTTAGGTCTGCACATCTGCCCTTCCTCATTGGCCAGCTCTAGCACAGATCACTATGTTCACCTTGGCAGTCCCAAGTCCTTGCATACTGCCTGCCTGAGAGCAGGCTCCAAGCTGAAGGCCTCTCGAGTTAGTGGATGAACGGATATGTGATCTGCATGGCAGAAATAAAAGCCTGAAGCTCGCAGAAGGTTAGGTGTTTATTTGCACTGCTTTTTAGACCGTCTACCAGGTTAAAAAAAAATTACACAGACTCTTTTGAAGGCATAGATTTTAGATACCAACCTCCGACTGTGGCATTTGGGGTTTCCAGAGCATGTTGTGGAGGCACTTTTGTACCCAGAGGCACATGGAATTTACCAGGCTGTAGGGAGCGATGTGCTCTCAGGGGCTGCTGCTGCCAGTAGCCTGGTGAGGTAGGGAAGACAGCAGTGGACACACGGTCAGGGCCCAGTACACAGCCCGCCTGCCTTTCATGTGCTGATTGTCCAGCAGGTGGCACCTGTTCCCTCCTGCCACCCACCTTAGAATCGCTTCCCTCTTGATGAGCACCTTCAGCCAGAGGTGGGTGGGAAGGGGAGGACGTGCACTGGGCTCTGCTCTGTGCCAGTATCTTTGGTATAAGGAGCCATTCCCTGGCCCAGGGCAGGCAGCCAGTACCCATCAGGGTTGGGGATCATTGTGGGTCTCCATTGCCCATGCTCTCTCTGCCTCTCATTAGTAGGGAATCGATGGGCCCTTGTTATGCCAAGGCAATGCTAAAATCTCTGGTTTACCTGACCCCTTCTCAGCGAGGCTCTCTGTGGGCCACAGCTGATGCTCCATCATTGCCAGTTTATGAGACAAGTTTCTGCCGCTCAGCCTTGGCACGGCAGATGGAAAACACCAGCAGGAAGAGCTTCCCCAGCATGGCCTTCCCTGCGTCGGTCATGTGCCTAATGAGCTATCCTTGCGGTGGGCTTTTCTCCTGCTTTTCACTGAAGAACCCCCATGTGCTCCATAGACATGAGCTCATGAAGCCTTCCTGGGGGGCAGGGGCAGCCTCATCTGTGACGCTGTCTCTGGGCAGCTTCACCGGCCCTACTGTCTTCCTTCTATCAGAAGATGCCTTCAGGCCCAGGAGACTTATCAAGACCTCACCCCCTTTGTCTTCAAAGATGCTTTTTTTGGTGACAGATCACCCTGGTTCTGCAGCGGGTTGGGGGCTAAGCCAAGAACACCTGTTTCTCCACAGGGGAAGTAAGCTAGAGTCAGGAGGAAGCAGCGAGGATGGCGTGTGACTGGACAACAGACGTCCTGTGGCCCCGGCGGTGCTCTCTCCTCTTGTGCTTTGGGGCAGCAGCATTTTAGGTGTGTAGCTTTGGTGGAAACGTCGCTCCCCACTGTTTGGAAGTGTAATGCTCCATGAGGAGGAAGTTGGAGCCAGTGTGGTTTTCTGGGTCCTCTGCCGGAGGACATCTGGAGTCCCCAATATGTTTCCCCAGGAGCGACTTAATGAAGACAATCCTTCAGCCCAGGCAAGGTCCCCGAAAGGGCTCAACGCTGGCGCCTGGGGAGCTTCACTCCCTAGTGTTTTCTCTCGCTCTGCCCCTTGGGCTGATTTCTAAAGGGTCTACTCTAGGCCTTCCTGGGAGATGTTCAAACTACAGATGGAACGGGTGAGAAGGCACAGTGGTTTAAAGGATGCTCATCACCAGCTTAAAGGAGGGAAGGAAATGACGCTTTGTTCTCAAGCCAGGTTCACTGATGGCTCTGGCAAGGAGGTGACTTCGCTCTCACAGGAGGATCCATTTGCAGGCTCCATGGTGACTTCTGACTTTTAGGGAAAATGTCTCCCCCACTCAGCCAGGATGAGGTGCAGCAGCTTCAGCCCAATCCCCCCATCCTCCCACCACCCCGCAAAGGACCAGGCACAGACTCCAGGCCGACTGCCCGATTTTGCTCCTCCCCAGTCCTCCTGCTGCTGCCCCAGGTGGAGGGAAGAGATGCGGCCCCTGCTCACAGGCATCAGGGGTGACTCTGGGCGGAGCTGTTGCTTTCCCTCCTCCTTAGAGCTCCAGCTCTGCAAGAGCCTTGGGGGAGTAGCAAAAGGGGAGTTGTGGGGGTGGGATGGGCAGGGATACATCGAACCCACCACAGCACAAGCCTCTTCTATACAAAAAGTGTGTATATCTCTGCAAATGTCACAATAGCATGATCTGCTCTTCTCTTAACATACGGCACTTGCTTTTAAATCTACAAGTTGAAATCTCAGAGACCCAACTTTTTAGCTAGCTATGTATAATTGCAAATCCTGTTATATATGTGGAATATATGTAAATACATATCACACATATGTGTGTATATCATTCTGAATAGTACTGCATACATTTGAGTCCCAGGAATTTGGACCTCAAACCTCCTATTTGCACACAGTTATACCACTCTGCGCCACCAAGGAAAGAAAACCTAACAGGCCCAGGGCACCGTCCCTCATGTGCCTGGTGTCCAGAGCCCAGGGCAGGCACCTCATACGTGGCTCGTCTTCTCGGCCAGGGCATGGTCCGTGGGCAGCGTGAACTTGATGGCGCCGTCCCTCTCCCAGCCCCTCCGGATCCTGGTGAGTCTGCGGCTGATGCAGGGCAGGAGGAACAGGGCTTTGGCCAGGATGACGACGCACGGCACCAGCAGCGTGAGCGTGAAGGTGGGAGGCAGGTAGAACTTGTAGCGGCTCTCCTCGAAGGCGCGGGTCCAGCCATAGGTGAGCGTGTGCAGTGTGCTCAGCACCAGGGCCACAAAGCCCAGCGAGGACTGTGGAGCGAAAAAAAGACTGGAGTGAGGGCAAGGGGATGACAGATGCAGCAATCCTGCCAACAACTCCTCTGTTGGCCTGGCGGAGGGGAAGGAGGGTGGCCTTAGCACTTGTGGCTCTGGGTTGGAACCCGAGTTCTATCACTCTTAGTGTGATTTTATGATAACTCTCAACTCTCTGTGCCTCAGCTCCCACAACAGGAAAATGGGAAGAATGCTTCTATGCTGAAGGTATCTAAGGACTGACAAATTCATGCGGATTCCTTACAATAACCATATAACCATGTTTTTTCCTTAACTTGGTTATTTGTATCTCTGGAGGCTGCTGGATGATTTCAGATGGAATTAAGTTCAAAGAAGTTTAAAAAACAGTTAAAGCCTGCTGCGGTGGCTCTCGCCTGTAATCCCAGCACTTTGGGAGGCCTAGGTGGGAGGACTGCTTGAGCCCAGGGGTTCGAGACCAGCCTGGGCAACATAGTGAGACTCTGTTTCTTCAAAAAATACAAAAAAATTAGCCCGGCTGTGGCAGCACGTGCCTGTTGTCCCAGCTACTTGGGAGGCTGAGATCACTTGAGCCCAAGAGGTTAAGGCTGCAGTGAGCCAAGATTGTGCCACTACACTACTGCACTACTGCACTCCAGCCTGGGTGACAGAGCAAGACCCTGTCTCTAAATATATATACACACATATACATGTATATGTGTGTGTGTATACAAATTTTACTAGTTCTGTGTGTATCTTAATGTATATTAGAGTAACAAGTGTCTGCCTGTATACCAAAATCATAATTTCACAGATAACATTTGGCCTAAGGTAAGATCAGATTAAAAAGTGGACTAATTTTAAATTAGCTTGAAGATAAATGCAGAGTAAATAATTTACAGATGGCATGTGGATTTGGCACCAGTAGTGAAGGCCCACTCATGGGGCCTGTGGTCTGGGTGACCTGGCACCATATAGAAAGCCCCAGAACACCACACAGATGCCCTCTGTGCATGCCAGACCTTCACCTCCCGCCCCATGCTGGGTTATAAATATCCCGGGTGGAAACCCCGCTGGGCCTGCTCTTCCCTCTGGAGGAGATTAGTGACCGTGGGGAGAAGAGACCGTCCAACTCCAAGTGGAAATGGTCCCAGCCATTTTACAATGGAGCTTCCCACCCCTTGAACCACGTGTGGGCTTTTGTGGGTCACTTCCAGCCAAGAGTGACTGATCCACCACCCAAAGCATGACTTTCTGTAGGAGCTGCAATGTGAAAATGGCTGGGAAGTGCTGCTCTGTGACTCCAGCCTCTTGGCATGTACGAGTTTTCATGGACCACGAAGGAAGAGATCCAGGTTCTACTGTTGGTGCTGGTTCAACTGATATGAACCCTGGGCAGTCCACTTAATCAACTTCAGTGGGAGATAAGTAATTTCCAAAGCTAAAGTCAGAGGGGGAAGTGCTGGGTAGGCGCAGTCGCCTCCATCTAGTCCCCTAGACAGGGCAGGCAGTGACACAGCAGAGGGCACCGAGAGCGAGGGAAGAGTGGCACAGGGGGGCTCTGACTGAATTCTGCGAGCACTGGGGAGCCACTGAGAGCTTTGGGGCAGGAGAGACCATGTCTATTACACAGGGATGGAAATAGCAATGACCCATCAAGCAACGAACACATAACGCATTTTCTCCAAGGAGACATCGCGAGGGTGTAATTTAAATGTGGCAGCTCACCGAGACCTCTGGGTGGTCTCTATGGATTCCCTTCTAGCCCGGCTTGTCGGCATCAATCCAGAGCCTCGGCTGACAGATGCTTCTCATTTGCACTCCCCTCAGAAGTGTTTCTAAGTGGGTCTGATTCCACACTGGGCCCTGTTCTTGCTCCTCCCTGGTGTGTGTGTGTGTGTGTGTGTGTGTGTGTCCCTTCGTTTGCGCCTGCTCCAGAACAGACACCAGGACGGTGAATGTCAGTGAGTGAAAGAACATGGTGTGGGAGAATTGCTTGTAATGCTTTTGCTAAAGATAATAATAAACATTTTCCAATGGCTGCACACTACAATTTCACAGACAGGTTCTCACGTTCAGCATCCCTGGGCCCAAGTAGAATAACCATATAAAACCTTCTCTATCCTTCTTCACTCTTTCTGGTTCTTCTTGGCTTTGTGTCCACTTCCAGAATCTTCTTGGCCCGGTCTTTAACAACTTCTGGCTCACCACGAAGAGTGAGGAAGCCACCGTGGGCTTTGTGCTGTCACTCACAGTGAATTCCTATCATTTTAATGTAGTCACCTCCCAAAGAGAAGCCTCCTTGACCGTCAGTTGCACACGTAAGCAAATCCTTGCCACTTCCAGAAGTTTCTATCAATAATTCCAAATCCCCTGCAACTTCTCAGCCACCCCAACTTTTCTAAATTCTAATCTCTTGGTGTGGAAGACTGTGGTTAAAAAGGTCCCCAGAACCGACCATCAAGAAAAAGTCTTGGCCGGGTGTGGCGGCTCACGCCTGTAATCCCAACACTTTGGGAGGCCGAGGCGGGTGGATCACCTGAGGTTGGGAGTTCAAGACCAGCCTGACCAACATGGAGAAACCCCGTCTCTACTAAAAATACAAAATTAGCCAGGTGTTGTGGCGCATGCCTGTAATCCCAGCTACTCGCTTGAACCCAGGAGGCAGAGGTTGTGGTGAGCCAAAATCATGCCATTGTACTCCAGCCTGGGCAACAAGAGTGAAATTCCATCTCAAAAAAAAGAATAAGTCTTGACGTCAATCACCCTGATGTTCCCCAGCCAGGTTCCCAGCCCTAATTAACTGTGGGCCCTCCCACCCCTCCTCATTGTGGACTTACTGGTGTTGCTAAGATGGCTGGGCAATGCCCTTTATCCCCGAGAGTTTGTCACTCTGTGGCTATCAGACTGTGGTTTTCAAACCTTGCTACACATTAAAATCACCCGGGGAGCTTGCTTGAGTAAAATATTAGTGCCCAAACCCCACTCCCAGAAATTCAGATTAAATTGGTTTGGGGCGGGACGTGGGCATCTGTTGTTTTTTAAGGTTCGGCAGATGAGGCTGATCTAAACCACTCATGTAGGAGACTGTCGTCACCACACCCTTCTAGCTTCAGGGTGAAAAGTCCACACGGGCCCCTCTGCTCAGGTCACTTGACTGGGGAAGACCTGGACCTATCTGTTCCTTAGACAAAGCCCCACTGAGAGCCTTTGGGCACCCACCTCTGTGTCGTGGTGCTTTTCCAGAAGGTGCGGCAATGGGAGCCCGTCCAGGCCTGGAAAGCCAGCCTTAGTGGACCCAGTGAGGTCTTTGCATCTCCCTCGGGCAACGTGCCCTGCAGCTCCAGTGTTTGGTCTGTGTGGGCCACTGTCCCCAGCCCCTGATCTGGAGAGTGATGAATTTTGCTGGACACTCTGGGCTCTGCACAGGGACAGTGTGGAGACACTGCTCCGAGGCCCACCAGTGGCAGTCAGCTCCTCCTGTTCATATATCCTCATGCTTGTGCCATCCAAAATCCCATGGTGCAGAGAGCAGGAAGCTCCAGCCCCAGGCTACTGGTTCATAGCAAGGACTGACAGCCAAAGGCCAGCCAATAACAAAGGGCCTTTGACTTTCCTGTCCCAGTGGGAAGCCTGCATGATTCCAGAGAGTTACTTTCCCAGAAACTCTCCTTGGGAACAATTTAAAAATCCCAGAACCCAAAGAAGCCCAAAAGAAGGAGAGGGATTGTCATGAGGCAATTAATAAGATCCCCAAGCTAGGGCCATTTTTATTATACGTAAGCTTGTTAGCAAAAAGGAAACAGCCAGGTCGTTGTAGCTCCTGCTGGTGCTCAATTACTATGGCACGAAGGGGCTTTGGACAATCGCTCACGAAGCTGGGATCAGGCTGGTCTTGTCATTATTTCAGGCAGGTGGCTGGAGTGGGCAAGGTCACAGGCAGTTCCTCTCACTCTGGGAGAGAACTTAGGTTCTGAAAGCTGAACCCTCATTTTTCTGTGCAGATGAGCTGCTCTGACTGGGGTATTTTGCAGTCTAACATCTAATAATGTTTAACTGGCTGAATTGAAACAGTTAGCACAACCCAAACCAAACCAAAACGGTAACAGAAAGTACCCAAAGGAACACAGAATAAAATGTAAAACTTTGAAAACAGCTTTGGGAACAAAAGGATAAATGCGAGCGCAAGTGACCTCTTTGTGGAATCAACACATTGTTTCAATGGTTTTTAGCTAAATAAAGTGTCTGAGATGTTCAAACCAGAGTGACTTCACCTTGAATGGGGGCTGGGTAAAATGAGGCTGAGATCTACTGGGCTGCATTCCCAGGAGGTTAAACATTGCTAGTCACAGGATGACATAGGAAGTCGGCTCAAGATACAGGTCATACACACCTTGTTGATAAAACAGGTTGCAGTAAAGAAGCCAGCCAAAAGCACCAAAACCAACATGGCAACGAGAGTGACCTCTGGTCATCCTCATTGCTCATTATACACTAGTTATAATGCATTAGCATGTTAAAAGACACGCCCACTAGCGCCATGACAGTTTACAAATGCCACGGCAATGTCAGGAAGTTACACTATATGGTCTAAAAAGGTAAGGAACCCTTAGTTCTGGGAATTGCCATCCCTTTCCCGGAAAACTCATGAATAATCCACCCCTCATTCAGCATATAATCAAGAAGTAACAATAAGTATAAGCAGCTGGGCAGCTATGCCGCTGCTCTGACTATGGAGTAGACATTCTTTTATTCCTTCCTTTCTTAATAAACTTGCTTTCACTTTACTGTATGGACAGGCCCTGAATTCTTTCTCACGTGAGGTCCAAGAACCCTCTCTTGGGGTCTGGATCAGGACCCTTTTCTGGTAACAAAAGCATTACAGATCTAGGGGTCAACCACGGCTCCTCAAGAATCATGGCTGTCCCCGCAGCGTGGTGTCTGCTGTGGACATGTGTGTAGGGGAGGGTGATGGGGCTCAGGTAGCTTCTCACTGGCCGTGCTAACTTTAAAGGAGAAGGTTGCAGCTTACCTTAAAAGCCAGCATGCCACTGTTGGCTGCATGCATCCTGCATTTAACGTGTCCAGCTCAGATCCTCTCAATGACCATATAGGGTGGGCACAGGCACAAGCGAGCAGCCGAAGCTCCGAGAGCCTAGGAAACTTGTCTGATGATGCAGGGCAGGTAAGTGGGGGTCTTGGGACTGAAATTCAGGTCTTCTGGTTCCACTGTCTGTGTTCCCTGCACGGGAAGTTGCCACACACTGTGGCATGCGCACCTATCAGTCACTCAGGGAGCCGCAAAAATAGACTGCCAGAGCCATCCCTCAGCATCTGGGTCCATGGATGGGAGGCAGGCCTGGGTTTTCAATTTCTCAACCTATTTGACAGGGACTCGCAGTAAGAATCCTGTTTTCCTCTGCTGCCCGGTAGACAATGAGGTATGCTACATTTGCAAATATAACTAGCAAATCCACATAACTGAAAAAGTATCCTGACAACATGCAAAACACTCCACTGTTTTCATTGTCATTCTATTTTATTTCATTTTTAAAATGCTGCTTGTGATCCACGGAATCAATTGCATGATCCACTAGTGAGTGTCCACCAGTTTGCAAACACTGACCTGGACCACTTTTAGGCCCAGCGTTGGAGTTCCCTGGCCTCTATCTCACTGTCGCCTACTGAACTCAGAAACGGATGGCTGGTAGCTTAGTCAGGGATAATGGAAATGTGGCCAGATACCCTAAGAATAATAGCAACATGCTTTTTATTTTTTTTTTCACACATAATCTCCTGCTGTGGCTCATAAAATCCCTGTAGGGCATTAACTCGGTTTTTCAGGGGTGTAAACTGAGGCTCTTGGAGCAGACATGCTCTGCCCACACTTACAGAGAAGGGTTGCGGGGAGGGAAAGCTGGAACCCGGGCTTCCCAGGCGACGCTGACAGTGCCTCCTCCGTATTGACATCTGGTTTTTGTGGATGGAAGGCAGGCATTGATTTCCACAAGTAAAATCCTGCCTCTCTACCCACCTAACACCACCCCGCTCTTGCAGTGGCAAAAGGACTGTCCTATTTGTATTTCAACGCTTTCATATGTAAAGTAGAAGGCAGCTGCTAGGGTCTCAGTCAGCTCTTGCTAACAAAATCAAATCCGCCGGCTTTCTCTGGCAGCCAGAGCCAGGGCATGTAATCTATGGCTGCTTAAGGGAGCAGCTTTCTGGTGAGAGGAGCAGCCTGCGGTCGATTTTAATTGTGGATAAGCCGTGCACGCCAGATACTTCCAGGTGGGAAGAGGAAAATCCTAGATTTGAGTGTGAGACACATGGGGATTAGTGGCAGATAAATAAAATTCTTCCCCCTCTCGTATGCTAGCATGTGTCAGCCCTGAGCCCTCCTCCAGGGACCTTCCGAGATGAGCGGAGTCAGGGAGATTCAGAGGCAGACACACTTTAAAAAATACATGGCTACAACTCTGTGTTGTTCCAATGGATGTGAAGCATCCCTGGTCAGGAGCAATTAATTTGGATTACATAAGAGCATTACGCTGTCACTGTCCCTGAGTCCTGTACCACGTCCTCCCTGCACAGATTTCTGTTGATAGTGGGGGTGGATAGGATGGCTGTTCTCTGCCCTGATACAATGGCAGGATACAGCATTAGTCAGCTCCCACCCAAGGGAGGGGAGGAGTTAATCCGCCAACACTGACCGCAGATTCTGTGTGGAGAACAGTGGGAGATGCCAAAGAAATGTAAACAATGTCCCCGCCTCCGTTTCCTTTATCATGGAAAGATGGCTCTGCCTGTCTTCTTCTCTATTGCATCACAGGCCTAGCAGGATGCCTGGCCTGCAGTAAATGCTCAATAAATGTTTGTTGAATGAACAAATGCAAAAAGAAACTTGCCACTAGCAGCATTTCCCAGAGTATGTTCTGTGGAGTTTGTTTGTTTGTTTGTTTTGGAGACGAGGTCTTGCCATGGTGTCCAGACTGGACACTTGAACTTCTGACTCCTGGAAGGATCACTCAAGCTCAAGTGACTCTCCCACCTCAGCCTCTGTTAGTAGCTGGGATCCCAGCCACATGCCACAGTGCCCAGCTTGTGGAGTGCTGATAGCTGTTATTTGGAAAAAAGGAGGGGGAGGGTGCTAATGCTCCAATAAGTCTGGTTGACAAAGGTTTGTTTGTTGTAGATGTTATTAGAATTTTTGATGTGCCAAAGTGCATTGTGATCTCTTAGAGGGAAGTAAATCTTTTCTCAAATTCATTTGATGACAGACCTCCCTTTTCTGGATTGTTTCATAGGAATGGCATCCTTGCGAAAAAGCTGTGCTGCATCCCCTACAAACTGGGGTCCTAATGCTTGTCTCCCATCCACGCTGCATGAATCAAGGGGTTAAGGGGAACAACAGAGCCAGGCTGAGACGAGGGGTGGAGGGTGGTGGACCAGGCTCGCTCACTCCCTAGCCCACGGACTCCTACCTAGACCAGCAAAATGTCCAGTGACTTCATGTCATTCAATTTTGTTTGGAAAGCTCAAGAATTCTAGAAGCTGAGAACAGTGGACCCAGGGCTCAGTGTCCTGGAATGTAATGTTTTCCCATGCCTGTGTCTGGCTTCCTCATGTAGTGGCAGGTTAAGTTTGTAGCGGGCAGCCCCTATCAGGAGGCTTGGATGGGCCCTCTGGGTCAGGAAGGCCTGGCATCTCACTGAGTGGTCCTGCTGTGCGGATGATCAGAGCCCAGGCAGTTCTCGAAGGTGGAGCACTTACTCATGAGAGGTGGGCCAGGGCCACGCTGAAGCTTGCCGGCGGACGAGAGACTACTTTACCTGAACGAAGCTGAACTCCCTCCAGTTGAGCGAGTTTGCAATGGATGGCAGTGAGGTCACGGCCAGCAGGGACAGCGTGCCGAGGGCCAGCACTCCCAGGGAGAGGTAGATCTCCATCCGCCAGACCTCCTCCTCCACCCAGAGGTGGCTCTTGTTGGCCAAGACCTGACATGGATGGAAGGAAAAGAAGGAAAACCATGAACGCTGTGGCAAAGGCTGGTGCCCTGGGAGGGCAATGATGAAGGACACGAGAAAGATGATACGGCGGGTACTCACACTGCACCTGACACTACCTGGGTCTGTGACAAGCATTTCTCAGGCACTAATTCATCGAATCCTCAAAACCATCCCACGAAGTAGAGATCACTACTATCCCATTTTGGAGATGGAGGAAATGAGGCACAAAGATGAAATCACTTTCCCAAGGTCACATGAAGCTAACAGATGTAGAGCTGGGACCAGGACCCACGCACTCTGGTGCCAATGACTGGGGCTTCTGGGGCTTTCACACATCTGCCCCAGGGCAACCAATCAGAACAGTCACATCAGTAGAGTAAGGAGTCAACCAGAAATCCAGCCCTTAAGCATGGCTCCGTCTCACGGTTTTCTGGCCCCAGAATCCCAGGACAGGAGAGAGGAGCTCTTCTAGCTCAGAATCCCCTCAGCCAATGAGCTCACACCCTACTGGCTGCTTCCCTTCCCAGCCTGTCTCACCCTGAGCCCTCTGTCTTCCTGGACCCCCACACTGCCCCTGTCACTGGCTCACACTCAGGACATACAAAGACACAAGCAGACACTGAGCCCCCAACACTCCCTGACCCAAAGCTCTCAGCCTCCCGTCTTCCTACCCAGTTCTCTACTTCTGCCTGGGGCACACAGCCTTGGCTCAACTTTGCCAGGCAAGAGAGACTGACGGCCATTCACCAAGCAGTTCAGCGAGCACTTACGAAGCACCTACTGTGTGCCAGGCCCTGGGCTACAGAAAATAAAGATACCTGCCTTCACCCTGCCCTCTGAGAGATCTGGGGCCCCCACCAAGCTCCAGGACACATAAATTGGGGAGCCCGTATGAACCTGGAGATTTCTGACCCTTCTCTCCCCACCGTGCCACTGAGCCCCCTCCTAACCCGGCCAACACTCACTCGCACAGTGCCCTCATGAGGAAGAACTTTTTTTTTTTTTTTTTTTTTGGAGACAGAGTCTCGCTTAGTCGCCCAGACTGGAGTGCAGTGGCGCGATCTCAGCTCACTGCAAGCTCCGCCTCCCGGGTTCACGCCATTCTCCTGCCTCAGCCTCCCGAGTAGCTGGGACTACAGGCGCCCGCCGCCTCGCCCGGCTAATTTTTTGCATTTTTAGTAGAGACGGGGTTTCACCGTGTTAGCCAGGATGGTCTCGATCTTCTGACCTCGTGATCCGCCCGCCTCGGCCTCCCAAAGTGCTGGGATTACAGGCGTGAGCCACCGCGCCCGGCCGAGGAAGAACTTTTATCAAGGTGCAACTAGACCAGGCAGCAGAGTTCGTGGAAGTCAAAGTGTTCTCTGTGAATCACTGTGAAATGCTGGTACTTTAATTCTATAATGTCAGCAGAACAAGGAACAGTATTTCCATTAGAAGATGTGACTACACTTTAATAGGCTGCCTCTCAAAATAGAATGACTCATACAGGTTTTTTGAGAAACAATTTCAGCAGAAAAAAATAATAATAATAACATGAGCTCAGTTACCAGATAAAATATTAAAAGTGAATCCACTTGGCTGAGCAAAATGGTTATATAGCTTATAAGAGAAAGTTTAAAGAAATGGAGAAAATGCCATCCATTGAGTGCTTTTCCTGCAATTTGTGAAAAATGATCGCCTCTGTTCTATTTTAGGGCAGGCCTGGCTCACTTTGGTGACTTTAAGCCACTAAGGGACCAGGAGTCTGGGGATCCAGCCTCTTGTCCTGACCACCAGTGGCATGTGACTCTAACAGGTCTGTTTCTGGGCCTCAGTTTCTCTACCTGGGAGGTTTGGATGAGGTCATGTCTGAAATTCTCTTGATTTTGCTTGTGTGCCTGCTGTGGTTGAAGTCACCATTAGCTGGAAAGGCATGCAGAGGGCGGAGAGGTCTCCTCCGTACCTCTGCCCAGTGAAGTCTTACTCACATCTCGCAGCATGAATTGAGTAAGTCATCTCCTCGCTGGAAGTTGTTTGTTCTTTAACTCTGCTTCATTAGTCATTCCTCTCTGCGTCTCGGGAAGATCAGGCAGTTAATGTCACAAGTCAGAGTTTCGATGATTACACACACATATACCACATTGGCTTGCAAAATGTCTTGTTTTTTTCCTCTAATATTTCTTCTCTGCAGTGACGCTGGGAAGGGAGGGATGAGGTGGGCAAGGGAGCAGTGGATGGCGAAGAGCCACATGAGGACTGAACCTAAGCCAGCCTTAGGAGTCCATGAGATTCCCGGCCAGCCTATTAAACCACAGTGCTGTGCTCAGAGCTCCCCGGTGACCAGTGGCGCACATGGCTAACTGGAACAGAGGTGTAATAGCTCGCCTAGTAAGTCTCTATGTTTAGAGATGATCAAGTTCGCCACCTTGAGAAGGCGAAGGAGAGTCGTCACCAACCAGAGAGGGAAAGACAGCATTCAGGTGTGGGATTTCCCTCTAGGTTGCAGATCAGACGCTGAAGGACCAGTGGGGCTGCAGCATTAGCCCCTCTCCATGTCTTCACAGCGGGTGATGGATGGGAAGGGAGTGGTACTGACTCACTGCCTGCCAGACTCAGAGGAGGAGGGAGTGGCAGGGTGTGGAAGGGCAACCTGGGGGGCATAGAGACCACAGGCCTGGATTCTGACGCTGACTCTGCCACTGGTGGGCGGTCATGAGACCCTGGGCAGTCCCTTTCCTGGCTCATAGCATCCTTGTATCTTGCTGTGTTACTGCAAGACTAAAAGCATTACGTTTGTGGAATGAGTAGCATGGGACAGGCACACAGTGGGCACTTAATGTAATAAATGGCTGTTGTTCTCAGTGGCAACAAGGCAGTTAGGCTAGTTCTTGCTCCAAGTTCTACGTGCACTCCTCTTAAGATGCCTGGTATTGGCTTTGTGGTGGGCAGTTAAAAATCAGTCACTCAGTGAACATGCACTGGGAACCTCTGTTAGGAACCACGGACCCCAAGGTGTGGAAGACCCAGTCATGGACCTCTGAGTTGGGTATGAAGCAGTGTGTAAGAAAAATAATAGTATTTACAAAATACAACAGATTACAGAGGCAGGTATGGGGAAGTCAGGGGAGAGGCTGGGGGAGCTTAACAGAGGTAGGGTTTTGAAGGAGGAATTGGAGTTTGCAGGCTGTCAAGGTGTCCCAGGGTGGGCACGCCAAGCAAGAGGAATGAGCTCTGCCCATTTAGAGGACAGTATGGGACCCAAGTGTTGACACGTCACAGGAGAAGGGGAGATGAGGCTGTGGAGGGAGTCTAGCTACATAGTGAGGGTTCTACCATTATCCCAAGGACACTGGAATCACTGAACCTTTTCAGCAGTGACATGGTCAGATGAGCATTTCAGACCGACCATCCTATGCCAGCCATGTGCAGATGTAGCTTGGGGTGACGGTAATAGGAGAACAGAGTGCAGCTTAAACATTTCTTTGATCTTGATCTTTGATTTTGATCTTGAAATGTGTATTTCCAGGGAAATACACAAGCAAAACCAAAGGCCCTGTACAAATATCAGTTATTGTTGGTAACAATACAGTCTGTAAACATGGTCTCACAGGTTTTCCCTACAGTTGAGATACAGCTTTGCCTCCTAATCTGCAGACTCAGGGCTGTAAGGAAATCTTGGAGGAGTTTCTTGTGCCTGGACTAATGTGCTCCCTGAACCCAAGGGCCCCGTGGGCAGTTGGGGTGGTGAGTGGATGTGTGGGGACCCTGTGGTGAGATGCCCACGGGCTGGCAGCAGAAGCCACATTTCAGGCCTGAGCTGCCCAGAGGCCCTGCTGTTTGGGGCTGAAGGCAGAACAGCCTCAGGTGCCCAGGCCCAGAACCGCGGGCATGGCTTACCGCGGACCGTCCAGAATCTGCTTGGATGTGTCCAGGCTTGGGCACCTCCCCACATCTGGGCTGCTGTGTGTCAAGCCCCTGCCTCCCTCTGACCATCCACCCGACATACCCACATCAGCCCTGGTTTTGCCCTTAAGAACTCTGCAGAACAAGTTTAAGCCCCTTTGCGTGAGAGGCCTTCGGTGTCTCTGACTGATCTCGTCCTGCGGGAGGGATGGTTTCCTGGCAACCTCACCAGGGCCTGCAGCCCTAAAGAGTTTTGGGACGCAGGGAAAATTACCTTGCATGAGCCTCTCTGTGCCCTGGTATTTACATCAGGGCAGAATTGGGTTAACAGAATATCAGGGAGAGCCTTGGCAGGGCAGAGAATTTAGACAAAGGCAGTTGCAGGGTGGCAGGGGAGGGAGGGAGCAGTGGTGTGTCTTGCTGTGGGGGATAGTGGGCACCGTCACCGTCTTACCCACTGCTGCTGGAAATACCTGCCAGCTCAGGGGAGAGAGAGTGGTCGTGGTCTCTTCCATGCAGATCTGCCCCCTCCTGGGCAGCAACATTGTACTAGTCCCCAAGGAGCCCCGCAGAGCCTCCCACCAAGGGGCTGGCGCTGTGTAGAAGTCAGTAAGAAAATATCATCAAAGAGCATCAAAAACATTAGCACTAGGAGAGAGCTTGATCTACCCATCAGGGCCCCGAGGACATAAGAGGGGCGGTAACTTGCTCAAGGTCAAGATCTTTGTTGCAGTCAGCGATGCTGGAGAGCACGAGTCCAGGCTCTAGCCTTCAGGCCTCCACACTGCCCCACAGCAGCTGAGGCAAGGAGCCAGATGCTCTGTGTCTTTCTTACTCCTTTCTGTGGCCCCAGGGCCTGGCAGCGTAGGTGCTCAGTGAATGAGTGAGTACATGACCTAGTTCTGAAATCATTTACTCAATTGTTACTTTGGTTTCCCTGTAGAAAGCAGCGTGGGTATAAGCATGGATCTGGAAAATAGCTGGATCTGAATTCCAGCTCTGCTACTTACTGGCTGTGTGACTTTGGCCAAGTTACTTAACCCCTCTGTGCCTCAGATTTCTCATCTATGAAATAAGGATAGAATAGCACTTGGCCTACAGGGATGAGATGGGGTTAAATGAATTCACAGTGGTGTATGAAGCTCTTAGAATGGTTCCTGGAACACAGCGAGCTCTTGTTAAGGGTTCATGACTGATTTCTTCCCTTCCTCTCATTTCCATCAAGCATCTTGCTTTTCTGCCTGAAGTCTGGGGTTCTTCCTTTGTCTTAGGAAAGTCTGAGCCCACAGATATCTGTGGGTGGCAAAGGATGAGGGCAGTTGAGTAGCTGCTGGCAGAGAAGCAGCAACCCTGAGAGTGAGTAGGGGCTGAGGTCTGTGGTTCTCAGGAGGTGCCCAGCCCTGCTTCCCAGTCCTGCCAATCCCCCATCCTCGGAGGGGAGGGCCCAGCCTCAACAAGGTCCCTGCATCCTGAGCAGGAGCAGGAGCTGCAGGGGCTGCCAGGCTGGAATGAGGGGTGGATGAGAAGTGTTTCACCAGCACCTGGGCCGAACCCTGTGGGTGACTGGCATCCTGGAGTGGGCAGGACCTAATTACCAACCAGACCCAGGGCTGGGCACTGGAGGTGGAATTCATTTGGAGAAAATAAAGAAAGACAGTGTTGCTTGAAGATGTGAGCTTGGGACTAAGAATCAAGCCCCGTGAGCTTGCGGACCAGGAGGGAGCATCAGGGGCCTGTTTCTGTGGGCACAGGTGCCAGCTGATGCCTGGGTGGTCCCCACCTGGTGTGGCCCGAAGGCCCTCCACTTCCCAGGAATCCTGCTGGCAACCAAGTGCCATATGGATTTTCTAAATGAATGATTAATGCCACCCCCAGTAAAAAACAAAGAACAACAACAACAAGCCTAAACCTGGAACGCTGACTCCTGCAGCCTCCCCCATCTCCGCTGACAGCAACTCTCTCTCTCAGGTGCTCAGAACCAAACCCCAGAGTCATCCTTGACCACCCCACAAGATCCCGGGCCCATTCCAGCAGCAATTCCGTGCACTCCAGCTTCACATGTGCCTTCGGGATCTCCTTGCTCCTCCACTGCTCCCACTGCCTCCAGCCTCCACTGCCTCAAATCTGGGCATATGCACGGCCTCCTCGCTGGCCCCAGCAGCTAGCTGCTTCTGACCTCCTACAGTCTGTTCTCAGCCAAAAACCAGAGAGAACCACTTAAAATGTCAGGCAGATCAACGCCTAAATTCAAACCTTCAGCAGCTCCCTATTTCACTCAGAGCCTAAGGCTGAAGCCCTTCCTCTCAGACCTCACCTGCCACCCGCTCCTTGCTCAGCTCCAGCCACATGGGCCTCCTGGCTGCCCCTCCAACATACCAGGCACCCTTCTGCCCAAGGCCTATGCCCCGCGGCCTGCAACACCACCCCAACGGGCCACCGGCCCCTCTCGTCTCCTTCCAGCTCTGCTCACATAGCACTCACTCTGCAAGGCCTCCCGGACCATCTTCAAAACTGCACCCCCACCACCCACCCCTGCTTTCGTTTGCGCCTTAGCACTCCTGATCCTTTCAACGCCCACTATAATTCACTGCTGTATTTTGTTGAAGTCTGCCCCAGCTGGGATGTACCCATGGGGGCAGGAATTCTCATCTGCTTTGTTCACTGATACTCAAAATCTTGGGCAGGAGGATGTGGGTGCTGCCCCATGAGAACAGAATCTGCAGTTGGCACCTGGTAAGGCTGCACCTGTGGGTATCGGTTGCACCTGGTTGGTGGAGGGCACTGGACAAGCATGTGCTGAGTTGCTAGAGGGAGGAAGGGCGTGGGATGGATACCTGCTTGACTGCCAGGTTGACCAGGTCGTAGCGGTGGGCGCGGCGCAGCGGCAAGCAGAAGCTGTAGAGGGCGTGCAGGGCGGCGCAGAAGAAGCTGAGTAGCCCAATCTGCTTGCGGTGCTGCAGCCAGTGGTCCAGCCAGTCGGGGAAGCGCTGGTACTTAGTGCCACGCCGCAGCTGCAGGGCAGCCGCCAGTACACCGGGCAAGTACACCAGCGACAGCAGCACATAGGCCACGCACGGCAGTGTGGTGTTGACCACGGACACGGGCAGCTTGAAGAACTTGTTCTGGCTCTCCTGCATGTAGGGCTGCAGCACGTCCCGGACGAAGTTGTAGGCATAGAAGCAGACGAAGAGCCCCAGGGCCAGCAGGGTGGGCACCTTCCAGGCCGGGAGGAGGCGCAGGGGCATGGCCTCCACTTCCCGGGCTGATGCCAGGGATCCCATGTCCACGGGCATGAAGCCCATGGCGAGTGCCATCTCCGAGACAGCACGCTTGGCTTCCGGCTGGTCACTGCAGATGGGCACCTGTGGGAGGAAAAGCGGGGCAATCAGACGGGGTCACAGGCCACAGGAGTGGGCAAGGCCTCACTGAGCAGCTGAGGAAACTGAGGGCCAGAGGGGCAGGGACTTGTCCAAGTGAGCTGCCAGTCAATGGTACAGGTGGGAGCTAATGGGACTCTAGCTCCCAGGCCAGGGGTATTTTCTCTGGTGCCAAGGCCTCCCAGCCTCTGGCCCAGCTGCCCAGCCAGGCCAACTACTCAAGATGAGAAGCTGCGAACAGTAAGCTCCTTGCCCAGCTCATGGACATAGCAGTCACAAGCAAAATGCTCATCCAGGCTGTCCCCATGGGCCCCTGACATGGCTGTCGCCAAGGCTGTGGCCTGCCCTGGGAGCCGCTCAGCAAAAGAGTTTTGCATATGGTGCAGGATGGGCAGCGGTGGCTGCAGCTCCATCCCTCAGTTCAGAATCGCCCCCTTGATGATGTCTCTCGGCTCAGTAGGGCCGTCAGTCAGCACATAAGGTCTTCCACGAGCCAGCTCCAGCCTGCCTTCTCTGCCTTGAAGCCCACTGCTCTGACCCACGAGGTCCCCCTGCAGGCACATTGGAGTCCTCAGATCCCAAAGCACCCCGTGGGCCTTGTTGACACTGCATTGGTCAGTCTAGTCTCAAAACACAGACTGAACACCTACTCTGTGCTGAGCTTTACATATATGATCTCTCTGCCTTGCCATGAGCCCGCAGGTAGGTACTATTGCCTTCATTTTTCAGATGAGAAAACTGAGGTCTAGGAGCATTGTTTCTTATCTCTGTGCCTTTTCAGATTGTTCCCTCAGACTGGAATGCACTCCTGCTCCCTGAGCCTGACAGCCTGAGGTGGGCCCAGGTCAAGGCCCTCCTCCAAGTCTTCTCCAGCCAGCCTGCTTGCTCTGTTCCCTCCACGCCCTGCACCCAACACTCCCCACTGTTCCTCCTGCTCCATACCTGGGAGTCCTGTGATGCAGCCTGCATTTAAGGTGCTGTAGTCAGGTATAGCTGGGCACCTTGAAACTGTCCCACAGAGCCTGGCACCTGGGCTGGACTCACTGGTGGAAGTTCTCACACACGGAGTCTGGCATTCTTTCACCAAGAAAATGCATTAAAAACCAAGGTGGCATTAAAAACCACCTTGTCTTGGTAAGAACTCCTCGTGGCAAGAAATGTATGCAGCTCTAGCTGTTCCGTGGAGCCATTATCTAGCCCCAGAAAAACCCACTGTTGACTTTTCTGAGAAATCAGATCTTGGAAGCCCTTAGAATAAATAAGAAAAGGTCTGAGACATGCCTGCCTTCCTCAAGGCCTGGTACATAAGTGTGTTACTTTCCTCCTTATAAGTCCAATTCTAAAAGCCAAGCCTCTCTCCTTCTTGGCTCCAAATAGCAAAAAGCCATCAAACTTTTCCTCCTTGCCCTCTAGGAAACCCAGTTACCATAGCAGAAAGAACATGGGTTTCAGATCCATAGGAACTGGGTTTAAATCCCAACTTACCAGCTATGGGTTTTTGAGTAAGATCATTAATATCTTTGAGCCTCAATTTCCTGTTCTGTAAAATGGAATTTTGCAGTGATGCAGGATTAGCTATGATAATATACCAAAAAAAAAAGAGCCTGGCATGCTGGCAGCACTCAATGAAAATTAACCATTTATATTTATTGTTATGATGGATATTATTCCCCCAGAACCTACCTGCCTGTTACCATCCCTCGGGCCAGCCTGCAGGGTCCAGGCGGAGATGACATTGAAGGCCTTGACCACTGTGCAGGTGGGGAAGAGGGAGGCCAGGTACTCAGCATTGGACTCACGATGCTGAAGGTGCTCTTGCTCTGTAGGGTTGCTCACATCCACCAGGATCTTGCCAGCCAGCTGCTCACTGAGACTGCACAGTGAAGAGTAGTGCTCCCGGAACACAGCCACAAAGATGACCTCTGGGGAGCTCACTGCCTCCTCCTGGAAAGTCACTTGGGCCGCTGAGGGGAACAGCCCGGCTGTGCGTTTGGGGTTGCGGCTCCCCACCACCACTTTGAAGCCAGAGCCCACCAGGCGTGTGGCCAGGGAGCGGGCAAAGTCCCCGCTACCCAGGATGCCCACTTTGGGGGCCTCATCGGGGACCTTGGCAAGGCTGCTATCGCTGTCCACCAGGTGGAGGCTGATCAGTGGCTTGTCCATCTCTCCTGACATCTTGGTGGCTGCAAGAGAAGTCAGGAACCTGGTCAGTGGAGGGCTCCTGGACTGCCCCTTCTGCCACCTCCCTCCTCTTATACATCGTAACTACACGGCAGTCAGACATTCATCCAGCAAGTGTTCACCGAGTGCTACCACATGTCAGCACCAGGGGAACAAGGTGAGCACAACACAGCCCCTTCCCTGGGGAGAACACAGACTCAGGAAGAGCAGGGAGGACTTCTGCCCTCCACCCTTTGTCCCTCCTGCTGAATTATTTCCTCGGGGAAAAGCTGGCAGAGTGAGAGTGCTGGGAAAGGGGACTCTGGAATTTCCATGACCAACGTGATGCAGTGCCATACTTCTTTTCAAAAGGATGATGCAATGGACAGTGTCACTAGCCAGGAGTGACCATCTAACCCCAACCTCACCATCGCTGGGTGTTTGATGACCAGGAAGGTTGAGCATGTCCCTATACCTGTCTACATTTTGCATCTTGGAGCAGTTCTTCTTATGCTCTCCCTGACGGATAGTGAACAGCTTGAGGGCAGGACCTCATCTCATCTGACCTTGGATCTCACTGTGTATCATAGTCTGGCACAGAGGCAGTGCTCAGTGTTTGCTGAATGAATGAATGAATGAATGAACACCAAACCCTGATCTCTGAGGGCAGGACTGGAGAGACATGTGAATGGGCCCCTAAGATAGGGTGGGTGCCCTGCGATCTTCTTTGCTGAGCCCAAGATATGAGTGGATGTGGAGGAAACCCTGGACTCAGGCCAGCAGTCTACAGTAAACTTGGATGGGAAAAATTATTATATATTAATTGTCACCAACTTCTAACTAAAAGTTGCTATTTCCTCTAAGTATGAAGGTAGGCAACATAATTTTTCATTAACACTGGCCAAGATTATATCATAAATTTACCTGTAAATAGTTTATCCTAATACTATTTAAATTAAGCACAAATTTAAAACTATGCTAGCCAGGTGCAGTGACTCACACCTGTTATCTTAGCACTTTAGGAGGTCAAGGCAGGAGAATGGCTTGAGGTCAGGAGTTCAAGGCCAGCCTGGGCCACATAGGGAGGTCCCATCTCTAAAATAATAATAATAATAAAAAAATTAGCCAGGCACAGCGGCATATGCCTGTAGTCCCAGCTACTCAGGACACTGAGGCAGGAGGATCGCTTAGCCCAGGAGTTGAAGACTGAAGTGATGACACCACTGAACTCCAGCTTGGGTGACAGAGCAAGGCTGTCTCAAAATAATAATAATAATAATAATAATAATTATAATAATAATAATACTAAAATAAAGTAAAAATAAAATTATGGTAGACATTAGATCTGCCACTAGAGCTTGTTATTTAATGTGCTAATAAAGAAGCATGCGTAATGCTACTGTAGTCTTTTTTAAAAAATATTTTCACCGTGTTTCCATGTAACATGTTTCCTTTGTAACCCTAGGCTATTTTATTTGGCGCCTGTAAGAACATTATTCTGAGCAGAAGTCCACAAGCTTCACTAGCCTACAGCTCCACAGGGCTTAAGAACCCCTGCCCCGAGGCAGCAGAGCAGTCGGGGTGACTTTCAACACCCTGCATAGGTGTCGGCCTCTTCCCACTTTTCCACAACACTCTCCTGGAACCTCTGGACACCTGACCAGGTGAGGAGTGGGTCCAGGGACTGACACAAAGATGGGGCAGGGGAACCAGGAGGCTGGACCCGGCTCTGCTACGAAACAGCTGTGTGTCTTCAGACAAGTCTGTGTGCCTCCCTGGGCCCCAGCTTCCATCTTTGTCAATGGAGATCACAATCTCTGCTCTCAGATGACAAACAATGCAATCTTAAGAGGTTTTCGAAACTGTGGTTGTTTCTTTTACAAGGCAGCAGCAGCAGCTCCTGTTAACGGAATGCCTACCATACACCCATCACTGCTGTCGGGCCTTTCCTCGGGTGATGGGCCTCTGGTCCTCACAGGAATCCCAGCAGGTAGATTCAGTTATCATTCCCACTTTACAGAGGAGGGAACTGAGGCTCAGGGAGGCTCGGGAACTTGTGTCAGGCAGCACAAATAATTGAGAGGAGGAAGAGCAGGAGGCAGGTCTGTCTGCCTCGGCAGTCAGAGCTTCACTCCGTCTTACTGCCCAGACAGAGAACAGCGAGCTTTCCAGAGATGTCCCAGATGGCTGTGGAGCTGGGACCACAGTGGCTGGGACGACAGGCCAGCTGGAAGGAGGTGCATTCTCAGTGTCAAGAGTCAGGGGACGTGTGTTCCCGTCCTGCCTCTGCCAGCGTGGGAAATTCCCTTAGCCTCTTGCGCATCTTTAACGTGGTTTTCAAACACGGCCTTGCCTGTCACAGGATAGCAGGGATTGGCTGATGTGAGACACTGAGGGGTTGCTTTTGTGGGGATCGTGCTTCCCGAGTCCACAGATGGGGACATACCTGCACAGACATGCAGGCACCCGCCAAGACCCCCACCCCACACACGCTGGGCGCAGCCACCCTGAGAATAGGAGACGATGTTTTCTGCCTGGTTCTGGGAGCGTTTCCTGGGTGGTAAGTTACATTTTGTAGGTGACAACGGGCCTCCTGACCCATCCTATAGTGAGTCCACGGCAGGCGGGTCTGCACCAGGCCCACAAGGCTGCTCGGTCCAGGAGCCGGGCTCTAGAGCCAGACCGCCTGGATTCTGGTCCTGACTCTGCCGCATTTGAACTGTGTGACCATGGGCCTGTCTGTGCCTCAGTTTTCTCAGCTATAAAAGGGAGACTATCGCAGCACTTCCCTTATGGTCAGGTTATAGGAGTAAATAAGTCAATTGTGCAAAGCGCTTAGAACAGTGCTGGGCACATAATAAGCACCCAGCAAATGGCATTCAGTAATCACTAAGCAAACACTGGCTGCCAACAGAAACGAAGCTCCATGCCAGCAGCAGGGCCCAGGCGGAGGGAGGGTAGAAGACCCTGCCGGCACCCCTTTGACCCCAGGGAAGGAGGATGAAGAGCTGGGTGACAGTTATGTCAGCCCAAGGGCCTTGCAGATGGCCTCAGGGCTCACAGGCCAGCATCTGCGATTTGGGCCAAGGTGAATTCAAATCCCTCTTCTCCTGCAATCGGGAGGGCCAAGGCTCCCCTTGTGGTCAGTCAAGGCTGGGACAGATACACCCAGGCCTGTCCCCAACCACAGGGAGACACAAGTCCCGGGGAGTTTTGCCCTGATGGGGAGGAAGAGTAGCCACCCTGAGGCCTCCGGACCATCTTTCCAACATTTGCTAACGATTTGGTTGATCCTAAGTAGGACCCCTCCGGACAGAAGCCTCTCCTCTATGTCTGCCCTCTCTGTCCCCCCTCCCTCCCCTCTCCTGAGTGACTTTGTGCTGAACGCTCCTAAGCATATGAAGATGAGTGAGAAGCGGTCCCCACCCCGAGGACTTACAAGCTAGTGTGTACTGGGGGAAAAGGGGCTTGAATAAGACCCGCCGCTGATGACTGGACATGGGGCAGCTAGAGACAGAGCTCAGGCATGGCACAGGTATGGCCCGGGCTCCAGGGGGCAGCTGAAGCAGGAGCCAGGGCGGCTTCACTCAGACGTGCATCTGAGGATCCCTGAAAAACCTCGAATGATTTACCTCGAAAGGAAACTGAACCAGCCCAAAGTGAAGCCAGGCGAGCAGATCCAGATTCTGAGTCCTGTCTTAGCTAATCACAGGTGGGAAGGGATTGCCGGGGCGGGGCCTTGAGGGTGTTGCTCAGAACCTGACTCGGTGTCTGCTCCCTTCCAGGGAGCTGATATGGAGGCTGCCGCAGCCGAGGGGAGCTGGTCCCAGCTCTGCCTCTAACTGGCGCTGGGACATAGGAGGTCCCTGGACCTCTCTGGGTGGCTTCTCTAACAGGAGCTGCTGCACCAGCTCAGCTCTAAGCCCCTTTCAGCCCCAGCAGTCTAGGGAGCTATGAAAAGTCCTAGACTTATGGTTCTAAGGGGCCCTGCTTTCCAGCTGTAGGATAAATGCAAACTAAACGTTAAGCACCTCCAAAGCTTCTCTTGCCACCAAAATGCAGTCTGCAACAGGAAAACGCCTGCTTGTAATGCCGCCTTGTGTTGCTCCCTAGACGGCCTCTTCCTTGACCTTTCTGATGCAGGAGCAGAGCCGCTTGGCTGGGAGGAGTCAGGCAGGTGGTTAAAGGCCTGGGGAGAAATCATGGCCACAAACGTCATTCAGTAGCTTGGTGCCTTTGGGCAAGTTACATAGCTTCTCTGTGCCTTAGTTCCCTCACCTTTAAAACGGAACGCTAATTATACCTCTCTAAAGGCTGTTTGAAGATGAAATGAGTTAATATGTGTAAAAGCTCAGAGCTCTTTTCGGACTGGTTGTATGTGCACTTGTGTTTCCTAATCTTGTGTGTGTGTGTGTGTGTGTGTGTGTGTGTGCACGTGTCCTACCATGTGTGCTGTGTGTACTCTTCTCTAACTTCTTCATGGACGGTGGCCACGTTCAATTCTTCTGCCCCCTCCTGATGCTCAGCGTGAGTCCTCCTGCTGAAGGCTGGCAGGGGTTGGGGGCAGGACAGGTGGTACATGTCCTGGAAGTCTCAGAGGCCTGTGTCCCTGCGGCCTGAGGTGAGGGTGTGACTAATCCTGTCTGGGCCCTGGTTCCCTGGGGGTTCTATTTATAGAACTGGAGAGGGAGCAGACGGGATCAGATTGCAGCTCTGTGGGCCGAGGCCTGTCTCCTACACGCAGACCTGCCCACCTCTCCTCCCAAGCTGTGGACAGAACAGCATGGAGGCTCGGGTGTCCCGGTCCCCTCTGGGTCTCTGCCCAGGCTTGTCTGTCCCCTCCCTCTTTCCGGCAGAACTACAGCCTGTATTTATGGCTGGGAGCCACGCCTGGCCCATGGACCTGCCTGCCAGCTGCTGTCTGCTCTTGTGCAGGTCACTAATGGTTAGCGGTATGACATCCACAGTCCCCTGGCCTCTTCTTCATGGACACTGATCACCCTTCAGACATGAGTGGCCGGGGCAGGCTGTGGCCACGGAGAGTTTGCTGTGAGGTCGGTGTGGACGGAGGGGCTGGGGCCACCGACAATCAGAGGCTGGCTGTGGTACCCTGCAGCTAAATGGAGAAGGGGCAGCCTGCAGGCCAAGAACGGGGTGTCTCCCACACCTCCCATGTGGGGACTGACTGAGCAAGGAGAGAGAAAATAACCCAGTTCTTGTCCTCAAGCAGCCCACAGTTATCTTCAATTTTTTAAAAAAATTGTTATTTATTTATTTATTTATTTATTTATTGAGGCGGAGTCTTGCTCTGTCGCCAGGCTGGAGTGCAGTGGCGCGATCTCGACTCACTGCAACCTCTGCCTCCCAGGTTCAAGCAATTCTCCTGTCTCAGACTTCTGAGTAGCTGGGACTACAGGCGCATGCTACCACGTCCGGCTACTTAATTTTCAATTAAAAAACTTTTTTTTTATCTGGTCAGTAAAATTACATTTGGGGGCACATATTCCTATTACTGCTCTGTTTCTTTATAAGTAAAATACATTGAAAATGTACACTTATGCAGCAGTGCCCTATAACGTCGTATGTGGTATAGATCATATGTAAACAAATGTAGGTGCAAGGGAGGCTCTGTATGTCCTCCCTGCTCTCAGGGAATGAGCCTTAACAAGCCCCGAGGAAGTCCACACACACCCTGGAGACCTTTGCCGCCTGGGAGGGCCAGGCAGTGGACTAAAGTGTTCAAGGTCTCCTGACAAGGGCACCGACTTCCGACAGCGGGGACTGGGAGGATTCCCGCAGGAGGTGGGCCTGAGCTGAGCCTTGACGAATTGAGAGTGAGCCCAAGAAAAGCACTTCAGAAAGAGGGGCCTGCATTGAGCAAAGGGGGCCCAGGATGGCCCAGAGTGCAGGCACATATCAGCAGTGCATGTCCCTGGGTGAACGAGTATGTGCCCACAACCAGCACCGGGGCTCAGCAAGTCACAGGTGAAAACGTCAGTTCTTGCACACAGCCTGGCCAACATGGTGATACCCCATCTCTACTAAAAGTACAAAAATTACCCGGGTGTGGTGACGCGTGCCTGTAATCCTAGCTACTCCGGAGGCTGAAGCAGGAGAATCGCTTGAACCTGTGAGGCGGAGGTTGCAGTGAGCCGAGATCGCGCCACTGCACTCCAGGCTGGGCGACAGGGTGAGACTCCGTCTCAAAACAAAAACCAACCAAACAAACAAAAATAAACAAATTCTTGCATAGAACTCTTTTCTAGACTGAAAACGTGTAGCGAGGGAAAGAGGAAGGAACTGGGTCTGGGGTCTACCCTGAGTATCTTCTCACTGGGAGGTACTGGACATGTCAGTCCTTTCTCTAACCTGTTTTTTCATATGTAAAATGAAAATACTGATTTTCCCTCAAGGGCATGAAGTAGCCAAGGCCCATATACACCTGGGGCATTGCTCTGTGGCTGGGCTGTTTCCGGGAGTCCTTCCCCTGTGGTCTTTCTTTTCACATGCTCCTTGTCCACCCCCTGCCCCCACTTCCCTGAGCTTTGGGAGGGCAGGATCGCTGTGTTTTGTTCCACACGCACCCAGAACCCCGCACCATGCCCGGCACACTGTAGAGGTTCTGTGCATCTCTCTGCCTGACTGCACACACCACTGGAGCCTATGTAGCCTCTGGGGGCAGAAATCCTTCCGAAATGCAGTACAAAATCAGATCCTCATCCAGCACCCCAGGGATCACCCCAACCTGCCTGGGGTTCATCTTCAGTTTTCACAGAGCGTTTGTATAAGCTCTGCCTCTTCTCTCATCCTCAGGCCTTTATGGGTGCTGTCTGTCTGCCTGCTCGCCTCTTAAAGGCCCCCAGGTCCTGCTAATTCGCTGCTGAGGAAATCGAAAGAGTACAACATCGAGAAAGTGAAAAGCCAACTTGGAATGGAGAAAAGTTTGGCAAATCATATATCTGAGAAGGGGACCTATTTCTAAATATCTGAAGAACTCTTACACCTCGGTATTAAAAAGACAAACAACCAAAGGAAAAAAAAAAAAAGACAAACAACCTACATAAAGTGGGCAAAAGACTGGAAAAGACACTTCTCCAAAAAAGATATACAAATGCCCATGAAAAGATGTTCAGCGTCATTAGCCCTCAGGGAAATGCAAATGAAAACCACAATGAGATACCACTTCACGCCCACTAGGATGGCTACAATGTTAGATTTTTTTAAAACACAGGGAGGATGTGGAGAAATCAGAACCCTCCTACACTGCTGCTGGGATTGTGAAATGGTGCAGCCGCCGTGGAGAACAGCCTGGGAGTTGTTCAAAACATTAAACAGAGTTTCTATATGACCCAGCAACTCTACTACTCTATATATCCAAGAGAAGGAAAAACGTATATCCACACAAAAACATTTTCACCCATTATTCATAATACGCAAAAAGTGGAAACAATTCAAACGTCCATCAACTGAGGAAGGGTTAAACAAAATGTGGCCTATCCATCCAGTGGAATAATATTCAGCCATAAAGAGAAACTAAGTACCCGTCCATGCTCCAACAGGGATGAACCTTGAAAGCATTACGCTAAGTGAAAGAAGCCAGTTACAAAAGGCCAGACATTACATAATTTCATTTATATAAATGTCTAGAATAAGCAAATCAATAGAGACAGAAAGTAGATGAGTGGTTGCCAGAATGGGGGATTTGGAGAAAATGGGGAGTGACTGCTCACGGGTACACAGTTTCTTTCTGGGGTGATGGAAATATTCCACAGTTGATTATAGTGACGATTACACAACTCTGAATACACTAAAAACCATTGAATCGTATACTTTGAATGGGCGAGTTGCATGGTAATGTGAGGTATAGCTCAATAAAGTTATTTAAAAAGTTGTTACTTAAAAAAGGAAACTGAGATACGGCAGACTGCTACTAGTGTGTGTAAACCAAGAGTAAACATGTTTTGGATGAGAGCTTAAGCACGCTCCATGAGCCTAATCATTGGATGGATTTTGTAACACCGATGTTGGTGGCTGCTGTGGTTTGGAGGTTTGTCCCCCCAAAACCTCATGTTGAAATCTGATCTCCAATACTGGAGGTGCACCTAGTAAAAGGTGTTTGGGTCATGGGGGTGGATTCCCTCCCTGGCTTTGGGGCGGGCAGAGGGGCAAGTAAGTTCCCTGTTAATTCTCACTGTATTAGTTTCCTCGAAAGCAGCTTGTTAAAAAGAGCCTGACACCCCCCTCCCCTCTCTCTCTCTTGCTTCCTCTGTCCCCAGGTGATCTCTGCACACATGGTACAGATGAGGAAATGGGGCTCAGGAAGGTGAATTGACTTGCCCAGGCCACCAGCTAGCAAGTGGTCAGGTGGGATACGAATCCACCCCTCTGCTGGGCCCTTGCTGGCTGACCTTGCAGTTTACTAAGGTGACTGATCCGGAATAAATCCAGAGCATTCAAATGTTTGCCTTTCTTTGGCCTCCACCATGAGTGGAAGCAGCCTGAGGCCCTCCCCAGATGCAGATGCCTCATCTTGAACTTTCCAGCCATCAGAGTCATGGACTAAAAAAACCTTTTCTCTTTACAAATTCCCCAGCCTCAGGTATTCCTTCATAGCAACACAAAGACCACACTAACACAGTGACTCCGCAACCTTCTGAAGTTATTTCCTGTTTGTTTTCCACATAATTGAGGTTCCTAAGCCCCATGACCTCTGGACAAGTGAGGCTTATATAATCAGTACCATTACCTGTTGTTGTTGTAAAAATGGTGCCTTGGGCTAAACTGTCCTCTTGGCCTTTGCTCACACAGCTACTTCTCTGCCATCCATGCAAGCAGAGAGCCATTCCAGGGCCCAGGGGATGATGTGTGTGTGCCAAGTGCCCAGGTCTGAGGTCTACCCCACCAGCTCCTGGGTCAGTGAAGAGGGCAGATGTGTTCCAGGGGGTGTGGGGGAGGCACCATCTGCTACTCACCCACATGGCTGAGGGTTTATAGCAGGATGTGCAGGTGGAAACATGCACACAGCTGCAAATCTTCTAAGTCCCTCTTCCTCCTAAAGTCATCTCTTCCCTAAGCAGGATCATTTCAACCCCTGGGACTCTAAATAACACAGCTGAAGCCACAATTTGTCACTGAGAGCTTCCCTAGCCAGGCCAGGCCACTCCCCACAATGCAGTCAATGGGACATAGGTCCCTCCATGCAGCCAACAGGACATGGGCTCAGGAAAGCGTTAGAACACTCTGGATTTATTCCAAATCAGTCACCTCAGTAAACTGCAAGGTCAACCAGCAAGGGCCCAGCAGAGGGATGGATTTTCATAACCCACCCGACCACTTGCTAGCTGGTGGCCCGGCCAAGTCACTTCACCTTCATGAGCCCCATTTCCTCATCTGCACTATGGGGTGATGTTCCTCACTTTAATGAGGTGTAGGAAGGATTATATGAGACAAATAAAGTGCTATGCTCTGGGCCTTTTAATTTGCTCATTTTTTATTTTATTCCTCTCTAGGATAATTTGTAAATCTTCTTGTCTGGGTAAAGCAGAAATAGATGCACCCAAATCAATACACGGTGTTCTCTGCCTAATGGAAAAATTTACTTTAAAATTTTCTAAAAATGTGCTCTAAGATAGTGGCCTGGAGGGACATACCCACTTCTCCCCAAGACAATTGGAGGAAAAGACCTGCTGCTATTTGGGACTCGGGAGTGGGAAGAAGATGGGGGAAGAGCAGAGCAGGAGATCTGGGGTGGAAGGAAGAGTAGGAGGGCCTGCTGCTCAGGGCTACAGCCCTGGTGGTTGGGAACTGGGGCACTGGGCTCCTTGAGCCCTCTAGGGGATGCTGGTCCTAACATCTGGCTGCCTGCCAGGGACAGTCATGCCACTGGGGTCTCCAGGCCACTTACCCTTGCAAGGATCGAGCCCACACCAACTGCTCCTCTGCCTCCATGGCCCTCCAGAGCAATCGGTCTCACTGGACAGTACTGTTTTCTCTCCTGTCTGTCTTCTCCCCAACTCCAAGCTCCTCAAGGTGAGAACTAAGTAAAACTCACGTTTGCAAACCCCAGCACTTAGGACACATCAGGTCAAACTTGAGCTGCATCAGGGTCACCTGGAGGACTGATGAAAACATATTGCTGGGCTCCACATTCAGAATTGCTGGTGCTGCTGGTGTGGCGACCACACTTTGAAAAACACAGCGTAGGTGCTCAGGAAAGGGCTGTGGAAGGGGTGAATGAACTAACCACTCACTTGCATGCAAGAGCAACTCTGTTTTGACTTTTTTTTTCCTGGGTCTTTACAGTTGGCCCAGCTCCCAGACCACTTGGTCCAGAAAGTCCTCCCTGCTCATAGGGACTTCGCGTATTCATGCTTTCTCTGAGCTCCTCTAGGTCTTGAGAGTCACATGTATATGCCCTGTCCCTACACACCCTTTGGCTGCCCAGAGCTGGGTCTCTCAGGTGAGAAGAAGGTGATCAGTCATCGTGGCATTGTTAGCTGAGTCAATGAAACGAATCCCATGGGGACCACTCCCTGGCTACATGTGGGTCATTAGGCCTACTGCAGGCTGGGGAGGGAAGCAGTTCTAGGGGACCATAAAGATCTTGGGGATCCGGGAGTCCCCTTTGACTGGGAGGATATTCCCAAAGGACAGAGTCTCCTGGCTGACCAAGAATCCAGATGGCCTGCCTGCCAACCAGGAGTCTCTCACTACCGTGCTTTGACAGCCCAGCCTGGGAGAACTGCTCACTGGGACAGTTCATTACTACCCACTGCCAGCGTATGGGAAGGAAGATGGTCAGTGCCGGATGGGAAGGGGAAGAGGAAAGCCCAACCGTCAGCACCAAGGCCAGGGGCTTGAAGCAGCAGAGCGGGTGGGGCATGCTCAAGCCCTAGGGTCCCTTTGCAGCACAACTTTAGGAGGTGCCATTTACATAGTAATCGCTGTGGAGAGCGCCCTCTGCACAGCCTGTGCAGTTTTATGCAATGGTCTGTCCTGCCAAACCTCCTCTGAGAAATTCTCTTATTCGTTATTCCCAGAGTACCTGCTGTGTACCCAGCATGGAGCAAGGTGCCAGGGCCATACAGGTAGCCAAAGATGACCTGCCCTCTTAAGGCTCTTGGGAGAAAGGCCAGCTACACAATGCAGGAAGGAGCAAAGTGCTGGAATGAGGGGATGACTGGGCACTATGGAGCCAGGGAGGAGGGCTTTACTTTGCCCAGGGAGGCCAGGGAGCTGGACTGTAGGGGCAGGCAGCTCCCTATGGGCCGGTTAATCCAGCCAGGTTGGAGGCCATCAGGCAGTGGCAGCTGAATCTGCAGCCTCAGCGTCTGGAGCTGAGTGGTTTCTTGCTTTCCAGGGAGACCTGGAGCTGCACAAACCCTGGGACTGGTGGGTCTTGTAGGCTGTGGCTGCCCCCACCCTTCCCCTTGTGATGGCATAGGATTTACTGAATCAGGGATGGGCCTCAGCCCTGCTCCTGGGCAGGGCAAGCCATGGGAGTAAGGAAAGAGCAGAGTTAGCCAAGACACACAGAGGCAGCTCAGGGTGTCTGCCACGGAGCTCGGCCTGCCTCACATCACCTGATTTTTGGGCTTAGGGATGCACATCTTCTCCTGGTTTGTCTAGCTGCTGCGCTGCCTTTTACTGGAAGCCTCTGAGGGGCCCTCCCCTGCCCCTCAGTGGCCTCTTACTTTGCATTCTCAGGGATACTGGAAGTCGGCCTCCACCCTGTAACTGCTCTGCATGGGGAGAGTCATGCAGCCACTTCCCAACCACCTGCCATGGGCCAGCTCCAACTTTTGCAAGAGCTCTGACTTTTGCAACAGCTTTGACGTTGCCAGAGTCCCAAGAGCTCAAAAGGCTGGTCCAGGCAGCCTGGGGAGCAGCTCCTGGCTTCCACCTGCGTCTAGGACAGGGAGGACTTCGCGCTCTGGAACTAACTCTGCACTTTTTGTCACATTACCATTGGCTGCACACACTGGTTCTCTTGTCTGCCACCTCATTGGATGGGGGGCAATAAAAAAACTCATTTATGTGTCTCTAGCACCTACTGGGGCCTGGCACACAGTAAGTGCTCAATACATTTCTGTGGTTTGAATGATTTAAGACTAGATTCTGAGGGGAGTATTTGTGAGTCATAGCTGTTCTCCCCAGAACCTAGCTGGGGCTCTCTCATACTCAGTGGTGATGAAATAATAATACTATGAGTTTCAAATCCCTTCTGCAGTTTGGTGACATCGTTAGGCCTAGTTAAGCATTTCGCTAGTTGATAAACTTAGTAACACTGAGGACTTATGCACAGAGGAATTTAAACGCTGGAAATACATATTAGCAAAGAGACTGCTGCAGCTCTGGTCAAAGTGAAAATCAAACACCAGATCTAAGGTGCACTGAGGTGCAGCCTGGTATGGGGGAACTCATGGAAGGAGCCTTCAGGAATGCTGAGTCAATGGCTTCAGGGTTTTTGGAGGCTTCTGGGCCAGGGCATAGCAACCATTTGGAGGGGGTCTGCCCAGTCTCCATTAGGTGGGGGTGTCAGGGCAGGTGAGGCCCGGCTGCTGCCATTGGTCGATGTGCTGTCTCCTTGGCCCTTCCAAACCTGTGTCTGCCTGGTCTGTGTCTCTGGCCACTTCCCACCCAGAGCTCTTGCTTTCTTTCTGCTTAGGTTATAGGCTTAATCTTTTTCCCTGGGAAGTGCCTTTCCCCCAACTAGCTAAATTCAACAGGAAGGCCCAGTGCCTCTACAAGGCAGAATTAAGTTCCCCACCTCTTGGTTCTGCAGCACAGGTAACAGGATGCAACTAACATACGGTGGTAAGTACTTTCCCTCAGAGGTCCCAGGGGTAGGTGGTGGGGGGATGGGGGGACCATCCTCTCGATCACCCCTCCCCACATGCTAATGTTAGTATTAAAACGAACACCCTTGGATATGAAAAATCAACATCTCCCAGTCAGGTAAAGTGAATAACAGCTTCTGCAAAGTCTTTCCCATTTTATGGATCTGAAATTTACAGTGTAAAACAAAAGCAGGGCACATTTTATGCAAATAAGTTTTCAGGGAAGTCCCCCACCCTGTGACTGCCCCATGTAGCAACTCCGGGCCTCCCCTATAGCGTGAATTCCATCTTCCCCAACAGAGAGGAGCTGGGCAGGCACATCCCAGCACCTAACAAATGCTGGCATGGGCACAGCTGCAATAACCAGGAGTCAAATGCAGAGACGTGCCCGCGAGGCAAAGTCGGGGATCGCGCCTGCGTATGTGTGCACAAGGTTTGACCTGCGGAAGGCTATCATTCCTTCTACTTTGCAGAAGAGAAAACTGAGGCCCGGACAGGTTAAAGGACCTCCTCCGGGCCCCGAGTTGGCTCTTGCCTGCCCTGGTTCCACTGTGCCCTGGGCCTGTCCAGTCCCTGCATTCGAGCTGCCTCTGGGGTGGCGAGGGCCTGCGGCTCATTGCTCGGGACGTGAGTAACAGCTGGTCACCCGCTCAGCACCAAGCTTTGGTGTCTTCTGCTTTCTTCCTCTTCGGTTTTCTGTCTCCTCAATGAGCTGCTCCAACTCACACTTTCCAGCCTCTCATTCTCAGGCTGTTTCTGCAAATCCAGAGCTGCCCGCTATCCCCAAACCCCCAGGCTTGGTTCTCACTGGGCCTGGGATCCAGGAGGCCCCACCTGACCCCAGGTCCCTCTTGCTATCCCACCCCTAGCCTCCCACAGCTGACCTGAGGGGAGAGAGGATGGAGGATGCCAGTCTCAAATCATGGTTTAAAAGCTTGGTTATAGCCATACACATCTAATTGGTATATTTCTATTTTCTCTGTGGGCATTTTCCCTTTCTGATGGACTCTTACAAACATTTTACTGTTATATTTCTTGTAATACTGCCTGGAATCGTTATTTAGACATCATTAAAAAATTATTATATTTTTAAAAGGAAGGCTGAGAAGTTCCTACAAAAGACAATACAGAAAGCTCAAGCACGCTCGAGCCAATCCCCACAGAAATACACATGCGCGCAAGGTAGGTCTGATGGAAAAGAGTTTATCATCACACCACTTTGCAAAATAAAAGTGAATGAATAATTTAGAGAGCTTTTTACAAACATCTAGATTTTCGAATCATTCTAGAAAAATCCGGTTCAATGACTCGCGGCAGCAGTTCCGTGCTAAACCAATGCAGAAATGGTTACCAATAAGGAAAATTTACAATTCCCAATGGGCCTGCATTCCACAGAAATGCATCATAAACATTAACATCCTTACACACACACACACACACACACACACACACACACACGCAACTGTGTGTGATAAATCCTTGAACCTTTGACTTTTAAAAGCCTCCTGACTTAATAACTTGGACTCCCTTTCCTCAAAAGGGGGCCATGAAAACGTGCAGATGATACATATTTCCCATTTTATACTGCACTTTTTGCAGCCTGTTCCAAGGCAGTACAGATCTCTGGGAGGTGTCAAGTTCCTCGGACCTCCTGGAGATTCAAGGGGCGCCCTCCAGTTGGCCAGGGGTCAGGGGGTTGGGGAGCTGGAGGGAGGGGCTTGCACAGGACCCATGCCACCTTGGATGTGCATCAATGCCAGATTTACCAACAGCAGGCTGGTGCGACATCTGGCTGACATGAGGGTCTGAGGGTCTGGGGCTCTCAGGTCACTCGACAGCCTCACCATGAGGTGAGCCACCTTTCTGGCTCAGTCTCCAACCAGGACAGCCTGGCTTTGGTTCTGACTTTTGGTTTCTCAGGAGACGAGGGACCTGCCAGAGAGAGAGCCAGCTGCCTCCTCCAGCCTGCACGCCAGCTCTTGGCCGCAGGGACTGGACCGGGAGTGGTGACTGATGCTTGGTTGGAGAGTGCACTGAGAGAGCGCAGCTCTGGCCTGCTGCTTCCTGCTCGGGGAGGAAACCTCACTGGTGATAATTAGTGGCTCAGACTCAAGTCTCTTTGCTACAGGAACTGAGGTGGGACGACCAGTAGAACCCAGGATGCATAAAATGAATAAATGTCATCTAATGTGCGCACACACACATGAGAGAGAGAAAGAAAGGGAGAGAGGCATTTACTCTTTGGGATACAAAGGCAAACATAATGGCTGCAGAAAGTGGCAATTTATCAATTTCTGTGGGGGAAATTTATTGCAGTCACCATGGTTGCCACTGGCTTAGTGATAATGCTCTCAGCATTTGGTGCCCACAAAGGCTTCATTGTCATCTTTACTTGCTTGTCAGTGCTCACAATGGGGAGAAAGACAGACAGACAGACAGACCCACAAACAGATGACAGCACTTGTCTCTGGGGCAAAGCCTGGACGGGGCCTGAAGAAGACACACGCATGTTTCTGCTGGCTGGGGATGGCTTTTCAGTGGACCTTGGAGGCCACATCGGCAGCCCAAAGGAGGCTGGAGGTTTGGAAGCTTTTGTGTTGTTGAAGCGAATTATGTGCAAGTCCATTCTTAGGGATAAGTGTATTCTATTGTTTTCAACTTGTTTGGAACCCATCGATCTTGGAATAGGGTACATCTAAGTATCCCTGGCATCTGTATCTCAAGCCTGCGTGATAAAGATGCTCAGGGATCTGATAAACAGGTTCTGGGCAGGTTTCCTCTATCATCACCAAACACCAAGCCAAGGCCTCATTGTGCTCTGTGGCCCCCTGGGTCTCTTCTCTCCTATTGGAATGGAAGCTCCTGTGGGCAGGGCTAGATTGCTGAATCTCTGCGGAGTCCAGCACAGGCCGGTAGGCAGGGACTGACTTCCACTACCCCTCCTTCCAGTCCCTGCCCACTCCACCCCCCCACCACAGCCAATGGCATTCCTTCCATCTCAAATCTTGACATCCTCCTGGTGCATCCCAATCCCCCTCCCTTGAAGATCCCAGCCCAAGGCCTTGGGCACTTAAGGCACCGGCCATCTCCCCCAGCCCCCACCCCTGACAATCTCTCCCTGCTTTGAATTCACACAGGCAGCTGTGTTAGTTGGTGGACCTAGCTGGACAGAGCTGTGTGTGAATTCCGGTCCAGCCATGTGCTAGCTGTGTGACCTTGGGCAGGTTGCATTCCCTCTCTGTCCTGATGATTAAACAGTGAATGTGAAACCCCTAAACACATGTCTTCCTTAGGACTGCTCTTGTGTGCACCTTTCCTTGCTCTGCTGTGGCCACTCACTGCACATGGCCCCTCTGCCACTCTGGGTGCTCTGTGGTCAGCTGAGGGAGGGACCTATGTGCCCTCCACCCCAGCACATCCTCACACTCCCTCACATCATGCTCTGCTTAGGTGAAGCTGGTGGATACCTGTTGAGCCAGCGGGTCTCAGGCAGTGCTTTCAAATGTTCGTGAACACCAGAATCGCCCGGGCAGTTTAAGTGGGTGGGTTTCTGGGCAGCCCCAGGCCCAGAGTCTCTAGTTCAGTGTGTTGGTGTGGGGTGGACAGGACTCTATTTTCCTATCAAAGCTGCTGGGGGGGTCTCCAGATCTCTTTGGAGAAGCTGCACTGTGAGGAAACCGCACCTGAGGAAAGCAAACCTTTCTGTTGCTTTTGAGAGTACAGGAGCCGGAGAGTATACGTTCCTGGAGGGCTCCAGGTCAGCGGTGACAGCTGCCCCCTGGGGTTCTCACTGAGACCTTGGCTCTACCCCCAGCTCCCTCAGCCTTGGGACTTCCCCTCCTCTCAGCACCCCCCACGCAGCCGCGCCAGATGTTAAAGGTCACGGGAGGGCAAGCAGCAGCCCCACTGGAACTCACACCAGCCCAGGTGACGCAAGGTTTCCAACCTCCAGCCTTCAGATCTGGGAACACCAAGGGGGCAGGGCTTTCCCAGATGCCCGCCCCTCCATCTACCCATCACCCTGATTTCTGGCTGCTGGGCCCAGCACTGTCTTGCTTCCTTCCCTTCCAGTTCCAGGTAGCCCCTTCTTTCTGGCCAGTCCAGAGACATCTCCAAGGGCCAGAGGTTCATCTCCAGAGGGCCCGGCATCACTTCCCACAGCTGCTCTGGCCTTACACCCAGGTTGGGGGGATTTGACGGCCAATGGTGGGTCCTCTCAAACTCCACTGCATTCAGTGTGCTACTGACCCTCGTGCAGGCCTGGATGGTCACCCAGAAAGCCCCCTTGGATGCCAGCAAGCCCACTGTGGCAATATGCAGGCCAGACCTCACCCAGAGGGCCCAGCTCACAGCCACTGTATCCTCTAGCTGTGCACCCAGAGTTCACCTTCAGAGAGACCCTCGCCCTGACTTCGGGTATACCGTTACCCTCTCAAGCCCACTGGGAAAATCAGGCACCACTCGCCACAGCCTACTGGCCACCCCACCAGCTGGATGCTTATAGAAATGGGAAGCAGCCGGGCATGGTGGCTCACACCTACAATCCCAGCACTTTGGGAGGCCAAGGCAGGTGGATCACCTGAGTTCAGGAGTTCAAAACCAGCCTGGCCAACCTGGCACAACCCCGTCTCTACTAATAATACAAAAATTAGCCGGGTGTGGTGGAGCACACCTGTAATCCCAGCTGCTCGGGAGGCTGAGGCAGGAGAATTGCTTGAAATCAGGAGGCAGAGTTTGCAGTGAGCCGAGATGACACCACTGTACTCCAGCCTGGGCGACAGAGCGAGATTCTGTCTCAAATAAATAAATAAATAAATAAATAAATAAATAGGAAGCGTGTTCACTCGCAGACCCCAGCATGCCAGTTCTGAGGGCCCTGCTGTCTACACATGACCCGAAACAGCTGACACCACCAAATAAAGCTTAGTGGGCCCATTCACCAACCCCAAATCTCTTTACATGTACCAAAGTCGGCTTTATAATCTTGGGGCAGTATTTTTTTTACAACTTTAGAAAGAAGGCTTACACAGGCGATGTTTGCTGAGTTCCCACCTGGCTCTCATTAAGCAGAAGGCGGAGATGGAGGAAGTCACTGCCTAACTGAGGAACAATCAGTGCTCACCTGTTGCCTGCGCTGCCTGGTAACTGTGGGCATGCAGAAGACAGACTGACTGGGAAGAGTTGAGTATCAAACAATTCTCCAGTGACAGTGTTCTTTTTTTTTTTTTTTTGAGACGGAGTCTCACTCTGTCGCCCAGGTTGGAGTGCAGTGGCCGGATCTCAGCTCACTGCAAGCTCCGCCTCCCGGGTTCACGCCATTCTCCTGCCTCAGCCTCCCAAGTAGCTGGGACTACAGGCGCCCGCCATCTTGCCCGGCTAGTTTTTTGCATTTTTTAGTAGAGACGGGGTTTCACCTTGTTAGCCAGGATGGTCTTGATCTCCTGACCTCGTGATCCGCCCGTCTCGGCCTCCCAAAGTGCTGGGATTACAGGCTTGAGCCACCGCGCCCGGCCGACAGTGTTCTTACAGCGCTGAAGCAACCAACGCCTGGCCCATTCGGAGGAGTGCTCATGAGGCCAGGCCACACCTGAAGAGGAGCACACTCTGCCCCTGGGTTGAAATGACAACGTAAGAGTTTCTTAGCCACGAGCAGTCGCCTGTCAGCCCTCACCGCAGGCACAGAGGTTGATCCCTCCGGCTCAGTGGGTGAGGGGAGGGGGTGTCTCTGGTTTTGCATCCTGGCTCATTCACATGAGCAATAGGTCCTGGGCCTCACCGCCACGCGTCTCCTCACTCAGATTCACCAGTACGCAGAGGGCATGTGTGTTTGTGGGTTGATTAATGACAACACTCATCCTGCCAGCAGTGGGACTCAGCTGGTCTTAGAGTGCCTGGCTCAAAGTTAGTGCTCAGTAAGTGTTTGTTGAATGAATAACCAATGAGGCAGAATTTGGACAGGAGAATGTGGCGGTTAGTTAGTGGCTAGGAGTCTCAGGATAGGGGTGGAAAAAAAGAAGTTGGGGTCCATATGTGCTTGGAAAGTCACGTGGTTGGGAGAAGAACACTGTCGACCTCCTAAGAGTCTCCAGGTACAAATGAGCTCCTGTGGGTAAAGTATTTGGCCCGGGAGCCGGCACATGGGAGGCTGAATGTCAGTGATGAGGACTGGCATTTCAGGCGAGATGGTGGTGGTGTGTGGCATGCCAAGGATGTGATGGTTGGAGCACACAGAGGCCCGGGACCCCTGGGAGGCTGTGTTGGACAGGTGGGTGGACACAGCTGCAGGAGACTGATGGGAGGAAGCAGGACTTCAGTAGCCCAATGTTTGAAGACCACCTAGTCTCACGCCGACCCCTGCCCCTCTCCTCTCCAAGTTCTGTGATCTCCAAAGCCTCTCAAGTTGGGATGGGTTGGCAGGGGTGAGGTAGGAGCGGAAAAAGAGGCATACACCCTTCCAACCCCTAGAGGGAGGAAAGGCGCCAATTTGGCCTTAGGTTCTAATAACTACTTAAACTGGCAAACATCCTCATTTTAAATCGAGAGGCACCTCCCTGGTCTAGATGCTAGAAAGCGGTTTCATAGTACTCAACCTGCTCAGCTCAGGCCTGCCCAGCTCAGGAAGACCTGGCCACTATGCACCGTGGGTGGACAGGAAAGAGCAGATCCAGCCTCAGCTGGAAGACCAGGGAGCCCGACTCCCCGAATGACCTGCTTCCTTCCCCTGCCCCAGCCTGCCTGAACGTCACCCTAGTCCGCTCAATTGTTCATTTGCAGCTAGACAGGGAATGCAGCAGGCAGCATAGACCACCAGTCTGGGAGGCATCAGCTGAGACAGAGTTGGGAACCCTGTGGCTTGGAGCCAAGGCCAGCTCTGCCACAGAGTACGGAACCTGGAGGCCACTCTCTGGGCCTCAGTTACCTTCTTTAGGAAAGTCAGTGGTTTGGTCTAGAAGAGTGCTGGGCCTGGAAGGCCCCTCACTGGTTAAAACGTAAACCTGAGGTGAAGAAGGAGGGATCTGATATTTACTGCACTCCTAAAATTCAGCACTTCACACATTTAGTCCCCCAGATAGGCATCCTTGTTTTATGAGGATATCCTGTTTGAAGCCCTTGGCAAGGTTTTGCAAATGAACAGAGGTTCAGAGAGCTGAGGGCTTCATGTCAGGGGGTAAGGAGCTGAGATTTGGACTCATCCATCTGACTCTAAAGCCAGACTCTCCCCCCAGCTCTCAGCCAGCGACCTTTACCCACCCAGCTCTCAGGTGTGCGCCTTTGGACTTCACTCAAGAACTTTCACTTTTTAACTATCTGAAGCCCTGCCCAGCACCCTGGTCTCTGATAAGCCCAAGGAGGGAAGGGCTGTGGGCCAAGGATAGGAGACATGAATGGGAGAGGAATCTATGTGTTTGACATCTCTAGGCTGGAGAGGGCACATGTGTGATCCCAGCTTGACCTGGCCTGGTCCTGGGGACCTCAGCAAACCTGGGGCAGGCTGTTCAACCTCCAGGTGGACAAGTGGCCCAGCCTGAGGTCCCTGCTGGCTCTGAGGCCAGCATTAAACTGTGTTAGTTCCATACCTGCTGCCACATTGCCTGGCTGAGGCCACCTGCTCCATTTAAGCCCCTTCAGGACACTAGTGACACCATCTACCCCACTCTGCCCACTTACCCATCAGACATTGGCTAAGCACCTGCTCCCTGCCAGCCCCTCTGCAGGCCACCGGGGACACAGATGAGTAAGACACAGTCTGGGTCCTCCAGGTGCTCCTAGCTGATTCAGTCAGCTTTGGATGGGACTTCAGGATCTATATTTTTAACAAGGCTTGCAGGTGACTGAGGGGACACACCCACGTGGGACCCTTTGGTTTTGTGGACCTTCTGGTTCCCAGCACTGTATTCTTGGGGCTACCAGAATCCTTTTGAGGACACAGCCTGTTTCACCCCACTGGTAGGTTCCTCTGGGCTCCAAGTCAGATAACTCTGGGTTCAAATCCTACTTCTGCAACTTGCTAGCTGTGTATCCTTGCACAATATGTGGACTCTCTGAGGCTGTTTCTCCATTTTTAACAAGAGATAATGGTGCCTTCCTGTTGTGAGGATTAACTGGGATGTTATGCACAAAGCCCTTAGCAAGAGGCCTGGCACACATAAATGGGAATATCTGCTGTTAATTATATTATGGCTGCACTCTGATGGACAGAAATACCTCCCTGGGGCTATTTCCAGAACCCCCCACTTCTGGAGTCCATCTCTGAGGTGGCCCTGGACACCTGGGAGGCCTCTCCGTGCCCTCTGCCAGGGCTCCAGCAGGACCTTCCTGCTTCTCCCCACGAATCCGGCTTTCTGGTCCCCAAACGGCATATGATCTGGGCACACCCTCCCCTTCATTTACCCAGAGTGACCAAAGTTCCAACCACACCTCTCCGGGCCGCCTGTCCCCAAATTTCGGGGAAGTGGGCAGGAGGGGGAACTTTGCCGGGCAGGAAGGGGAACTTTGCCAGGCAACAGCTCTGCGGGCAGAGGCGGGCACTGGTCAGACCAGCCTCCTCCTGGGGACCAAGGTCGGGCGCCCCTGCCCAGCCCCTGCCCCTGCCCTGCCCGGCTGCGAAGGGACTGGGAGGTCTGGCGAGGAAGAGCCTGGAAGATCCCGCCCACGGCTACCAGCCCTCCTTTGGGACCGCTGGCCAGAGCCCCAGCTGTGGGGCACACGGAACCTGTGGACTCAGCCGGGGTCACCTGGAGGGGCGCCCACGTCTGCACCCGGGGCTCCGGAGCCTGCTCCCCGCCACTGTCGCCGCCGGCCCTGCCCAACTCGCATGGCGCAAGCGGCTTCTGCGCCTAGGGAAGGAAGGCACGCGGGGTGGGGGCCCCGAACCCGGTTTCTCTGCCGCCCGACGCACGTGGCTCGGTCCCAGGGCAGAGGGGTCGCCTCCAGACGCGTGGCGGCACCCGAGGTCCGCGCGGTGATGGCGCAGGGTGCAACCGGGCGGGTGTCTCGGGGACCCGGCGCAGCACACAGCCCCGCAGAGACCGGGGGAGGGGTCACTCACCTCTGCGGCCAGCCGCTCGGAGCAACCGCGGCAGCTGAAGGTCCGCGGCGAAGGCAGTGGCTCGGCCCGAGGCTCCTCCTCTCGCGCGCCCCACCCGCCCGGGAGGGCCGGACCTGCAGGGGAGGTGGCCGCCCGCCAGCCCGCCGCAGCTTATCCGGCCCGGCCACCTCCCCCGGGGCCGCAATCAGGAGCCGCCGGGTCCTCGCTCCCCGCCCAGTCCTGCAGGCCCGGCAGAGGTGGCGGCGTCTAACCACCCTCCTCCCCTGGCCCCAGGCAGGAGGTCCCCAGCCGGGCTCCAACACTTCCTGATTTGCAGTGCCCCGCACACGGCTGAAGTGAGCAGAACTCCGGGACCGCCTCTTAACCCGGCCAGGGAGGGCACCGAGGCCAGGGTGACCTCTAGGCCCCCCTCTCTTAACCTGAGGAGCACCTCGAATCCTTGTCCATTTTATAACGGAGGCCAAGTGGCAGCCATGGTTGCAGGTGGAAGAGACCAGGGCGCCAGATTGGGTCCGGATCCCTTCCGTCTCAACAAGGTTGCACCCAGGCCTTTGTGGTCCTGCCCATCTCTGTCCCTTGTCCACCCTTTTGACCCTTCCCAGCAGTCCTCAGGTTCCAAGACCGGTGGGATGGCGGGCACCTTTCTCCCGGAGCTGCCTCCCTGTCTAGGCCTTCTGGGCTCTGAAACCCTACCCGTCCCCCGCTCCCCCTGGGGCACTGCTCGCTGCCCTCCGCACTTCCAGTGCCAATGGCTTCACAGCACAGCAGTGAGGCCGGGCATAAGTACGGTGAGGCTGTCTGTGGGCGCCTTTCTAGAGGTGTGCGCCCTGGTCCGAAGCCCTTTCTCACCTGTGGTCACAGTTGCCGGCTGCTGTTATTCCCTTTACAGGTGAGGAGACCCGGGCTTTTCCGCTCAGATTCGTGGAGGCTGAGTGGGGGTTCCTGACCCCTGGTACTCTTTCTAGAGTATTCCTGGGGGGCATATTCTATTAGCTTCTGATGAGGAGCCTCAGGTTATTTTTAGGAAGTCTAAGAATCCTGTTTTCTGAGGAGCCAGCCTCTGTTGGGGAGATAAGCCTCCAGAGGCCAGAGGCAGGAACTGGGCCTCAGGGAAGGCCCCACAACTAGACCCCAAAGGGTACGGTAGGGAGGAAGAGGCAGAGCTCTGGTCTCCCTGTGGAGGGAGCGCTGCTGTGAGGGCCTTTTCCTCCACCCCCAAACCCCACGGAGACCCACCCGCAGGCGGTTTGCTTCCACCTTCACACAGCTTTCCTCCTGCCCGAATACCCACCTCCCAGCTCTCTGCACAGCCAGGGCCCAAGGCCAGAGCCTCTCCTTTCTCTTGCAAGAATTTTCCTGTCCCACCTTGCCCCAGGGCAACACCTCTTGTGGCAATTCTCACAGGTCCTTTATCCATTCAACACTTACGGTGCCTCAGGTGCCAGACAGTGTTCCCAGTACTGGAGACACAGGTGCCCAATGGAGGTTCCTGCCCTTAGGGTGCCAGGGCTGGTGAGTTGCCCCTGCAGTGGGTTGTAAACTTTGAAAAGACAAGACCCAGTTCCTAGTCCCCTCTGGTGCCCCCAATAGGCTCCCCTCACAGTAGCTGCTCTTTTGAGGCCTGCTTCTGCTGACGGGGATGGCTGAATATCCTTCCTTTAATGCCCAGGGACAAAAACTGAGCTTGGGAAACGCAAACACTGAGAGGTCTTCCAGCATCTTTGGAAGAATCCCTGGGAACCAGTGTCTTTTTGTGGGGCTCTGCATGCATGAGTAAGAGAGAGGGAGACTTTTTTTGGTGGGGGGGCTCTCCATGAGTAAGAGAGAGAAAGGGAGACAATTTGAAGGCTGGGCTGGCAGAGGTCTACAGAGGATTATCTTAAAAGGAACATGAACTCCTGCTGGAAAAAATAGAGGGGTCTGAAATTTCTCACAGAGAGGGAGGGAGGTGAACACCCTACTTGGGCACACACACCTTGGCAGAGAGGGCACCACCCACGCCGTTGACCTTTGGTGTTTGTTCTGTCCACTGACCCCTGGACTAAGGTGGCCTTTTGAGTGTGAGCTTGTCTCACCTGGCATAGGGTCAGATGTTTCCAGAAGCTTGAGGGCCAAATTTCTCAAAGCAGACGAGCCCTTTCCTACTCCAGGGAGGAGTGCAATGTGCTGAGCTTTGTTGAGCACCTTCTATGGGTCAGACTCTGGTGTCCTCCGCCAAGGGCAGAGCAGTCAGAACCATGCTTTCAAGATGTTTGCCAGATCGCGTTTCTCCTCTGCTCAAAACTCTCCCCCCTCCCCCAGCAAAAGTAAAGTCCTTGCAATAGCTGTGGCCCAGTGTGATTGGCCTTCTCTCCTCTGTCTCCGTCTCTCTGCTCACACTCAGTCCCGCCTCCGATAGATCTGACAGGATCCTGACCCTTGCCATTCCCCTTGCCTGGACCCTAGGTATCCCCAGGGGCCCTCCCTACCTCCTTCAAGTCTTTGCTGAAAGGTCATGATCTCTGTGAGGCCCACCCTGATCACCCCCATTCCTCCATTCCTCATCCATGTACCTGCTTTCTTTCTTTTTTTTCCCATAGCCCGTATTACCTTTGAACACACTATCAAATAGAGTTTTTTGGACTGTTTTTCAGTAACTGTCTTCTCCCATAGAAATGTGAGCTCCTGCTGGGCAGGGATTTTTATGTTTAGTGAGTTCTGTATCTCTAACGGCTAGAGCACTGCCTGGCTCATAGTAGGTGCTCAGTAAATACCTGTTGCAGGAATGCACACCCGTCCTCGCCCTTCCTCTCTTTTAGCATCTCGGAAGTGTCCCCGCAGCTCCTGCCCATTCTGCTCTCCTCCTTTGTATGCCCCCGGCTGGTGTGATGCTGATTCAGAGGGGAGCTCCACTCGTGCACTTAGGGACGTCTCTGCCCCCCGAGTTGCTGAATATTCAATGTTCAGAGCCCCCGGAATTGCCCTTTTCCTTGACAACCAGGCTAGCTGTTTGGCTAAGAGGAGAATAGTATCCGGGAAGAAAATCTAGATTGATTTCTTATTTGATTAGGAAGGAGAGGGGTGTTGTTCATCCTCAGCTTCTTGGATGAATCCAGCATTTATAGGCTGGGACAGAGCAGATCCACCTCACAAAATAAATCCTACATGAAAACGAGAGGGTCACGGGAAGCTGCGTGCCCCAATGCACTCTGACAGCCCTTGCCAGGAGCCGGGTCACTTGGATCTGGACCTGCCCAGGCCATGGTGGGCCGTGGCCTCAGGAAAGGTGCCGCTCCCCACTGATACTCTCCCCACTAGATCAGGTGCTGCAAGGCTCCTCAAAGTTCTGGGGCACAGGAAGCTCTTCCCTATGTGAGGCTGCATTCAGGGTAAAAGGGAGGCGCATCAGCAGCACTCAGAGCTGAGGCAGGGCAGGTAGTGGGAGAGGGCGCTGAGCAGGGAGGCCAGCTGACAAAGGAGTGCTGGAGCCTGGGACTGAACCTTACAGACTCCGCTTTCCATGGCCCATGATGGTGAGCCAATATTGTACAGCATTGTAAAGTGTGGCTTCCGGGGCATTAGGACACCCACCCCCACATACACACACCAAATCTCCCTGCACCCCAGAATTTGGAATTCTACTGGAGCATAAGGTTGTCCTTCTTTCAGTCTTCTCTCGAAACATGAGCCCTCCAGAGAGGAAGCGCTGTCTGAGCTCTGTGTCATGAGAATCTGTGTGTCTGCAGGGAGATGCAACTGTGGCCAGCAGGAGAGTATGGAGAAGGTTCGAAAGGAAGTTGCTTTTTATTTGTTTATTTTGGCTCAAGAGAGCATTGACAAAGGCAGTTGCTGAAGGAAGAGTGGATCAAAGATGCCGGGGTGGAGGGTGGGTCAGGGAGCAGGACCAACCGTCTTTCTGAGGGAGCTTCCTGGCACATAGTAGGTACTCAAACTTTTGTGTATGATCAATGGTCTTGGCTCGTGACTAGACCAAGATTGCCAACCAGGATGGAAGGAGGCTGACCCTGCACACCCCGGAAGCATTTACAGAGCCAAGGAAGAGATTCTTCTTGCCCGTCCATAACATTGCATTGCCTTTCAGCTGGGGGAGATTAGAAAGGTACTCACTACTAGATCATGGAAGACGCCTGGGCTTTAACCCCTTGCTGCTCGGAAGGTGGTGATCGTGATGGCCTGGGAGGGTTTTAGGATGGCAGAGTGTCAGGCCTACCCCAAAGCTCCCAAATTAGAATGGCATTTTAACAAGACTCCCTAGGAGATTGTATACATGTTTAAGTTTGAGAAGCGCTGGTCTGCATTACAACCAAGGAAACTCACTACTCCCTGAACACCTGCATCAAGGTAGATTCACAGAAACCTAGAACTGGACGACACTTCCCCTCACCAGGGTGCATGACAACATCATACTCTTTGCTTACTTAAAAGTTCTTGTGAGGCAAATAATCTGATAATCGTCTGAATTTCTACAAATATGGAGTAAATAACTCTACCCTTTTCAATACTCAGTGCCTATTACACAAAGCTCCAAGAAAAAAAAAAAAACATGATTAGTATGTTTACTCTTTTCCCATAACTAATCGTATTTCCCCTTTTACTGTGGTAGCCAGGATACTCAGGCACATGTTCATGACTATATCATCCTTATTAAACATGTTTATTTGCTACTTTCTTTCCCCCAGTCCATGATTTTTTTTGTCTGATTTACTATTAGCCTTATTGCTAAGCTTTTCGATGTAAAGCCATCCCAAGCAGCCTTTGGAGAAAGTCAACCGTGTAAGCAAAATAAATAGGAAACATCTGTGCACTCCAGTAAGGGAGCCCTCTTTCCCCTTGACTGCTGTCACCTTTCGTGGTCGTGGCACGTCCTCTGCTGGATTTTTGAGCCAAGGACAGAGGGTTTGGGAAAAGGAGGCCTCCTTGGACTTCTGCCAGGAGTTACTGAGACAAGAAAATCCAACCAGTTGCAGGGTCACTTGGGGGTAAATCTGCACTGGATGTTCACACCATGCCCCTCTCTGCTTCTTTCCTGACCCTCAGAGCCCACCTCAGCACATCTGGAGTGGAGGGTGCTGTCTGTCCCGTCAGACCACTCTCCACACACAGCCTGGGGCAGGATCAATGGGACAGGTGGCCGGCGCTCACTCAGCACAGCAGGGGTGGTGGAAAGACATGTGTCAGCTGAGGCTTGGCTTGAGGTCAGGCAAGTCACAGCCAGGTCACAGCCCAGCCCAGCATAGGCAAGGTGTAAAAGTCACTGGCCTCAAGGTCATATGCAAACACACTGTGATCAGAAGAGGAGATAAATCCGCCCCACAGGGCTGGGATACGTTTTCCGCATACCCAATTCTGTTTTCTTGGTCTTGGCCCTCAAGGGGAGGGAAGAGAAGGGAATGAAGTTTGCTGAAGTCCCACCTGGGGCAGGCATCGTGCTACGTTGAGGTCAGCCCCCTTCAATCCCCACTGAGACCCTGCAGAACGGGTGGGATCAGCCCCATTTTTCAGATGAAGAAGTGACTTTTTTTTAGCATCACGCTGTGAGGAAATGGCAGATCCAGGATTTGGACCAGGTCTGCCTGACTCTCAGATCTTCCACTACCTTTGACCCGCTAGGTGGAGGGCTCCCGTGAGCTGTGGCCTACACACCTGTGGTGACCCCTCAGTACTGAGGACTAGGACCAGCTTAGTGTGAGGGCCCAGCAGGGGCAGTCCATGCAGGGAGATGAACCTGGGGGATTTTCTCCCAGACACTCCTCACAGAGCTCCCTGGTCTGCTTAGGCAAGATCCTACCAGCTATCCCCAACCACTGGTTGTGTCTACCTGAGATTTGCACAGCCTGGATGCAGGTCTGTGGAATATCAGGCATGTCACCAAGAGTCTGATTCTCTGTGGTGTACTACCTGATTTCATGGACACAGGCACAGAGGGCCATCATCTCAGAGCCATCTTTAGGCATTTGCTGGTTATAGCAGCCTGGAAGAATCCAAGTCACTACAAGAAGAAATAAGGAAGATAATGCCTCAAGACCCTCCCTCAAAGGTCTTGGGCCACAGCTACCCAGGCTTGGGGCCTCCAGGGAAGATGGGAGGTGAGACCTTGGCTTCTGGAGGCTTCCACAGGGTAAAGGAACATGCACAGTCTTTGAAACCACCTGGACCTGGTTCAAATTTCACTTCTCCCCTAAGTCTCCATTTCCTCCACTGTAGAATGAATGGATAGACCTCTCAGCAGATTGTAAGAATTAAGTTCCCAGGAAAGTGCTGGGCACTTACTAGGTGTTCATTAAAAGGCTGTCAGATCATCTGAAAGGAAAAGAAAGAGTGTTCGGAGAGGAAGGCAACTACTAAAGAAGACAGTTCCCAAAAGAAATTTACCTCCAGGCAGGCTCTGCTCCTCTCCCTGGGGAAGGTCTTCTTCCTTATCCTGTGGGATGATCTAAACCCTCCTCTTCTCTGAGAAGCCCTCAGGGAACTTGCTGTCCTCTGGCCTCCCCTCTCCCACAGCAAGGAACCCCAGGTGGGCAAAAGACGCCAGTGGCCCCTCCTCCTCTTCTCACATGAACAGTAGGTGTTGTTGGCACCTTGGTCTGGGAATCAGGAAACCTGGCCATGCCCCACCCACGTGGCTGGCTGATTCATAAAATCTCTTCTTGTTGGACCTCACACTCCTGCCAGTTTGAGGTGTCTGAGATCTTCAGGTGTTGGAAACTTCCCCTGCTGCTTTGAAGGTTGCTAGGAACGGGTCCTGCCCTGTGCAAGGGCGGAGGTGCCCTGAGAGGCGCTTAAGGAGATGGGGCTGGGGAGGGAGGAGGCAGATGATAAGAGGCCTGGTTTGCCTTTGGTGAGAAATGAGGCTTTATCATGCTGGTGGTGGGAGCTCAGGAAGATTTTAGGAGGTATGAGTCTATGTGATCATAATAGCTAACATGTTTTTGAGTGCTTGCTGCATCCCAGATGCTGTTCTAAGCATTTTGATTGTATTAACTCATCTGATCATCATAATACATTTCCGTTTTTGAATTTGGAAACTGAGGAGGTTTTGAATTGGAAACTGAATTTGGAAACGCAGGAGGTTAAGTCACCTGTCTGATGTGACATAGCTCAGACAGTGGCAGAGACAGGATTCAGGTTCCTGGTTCTGTTTCGGTTCCACCTCCTACTACTACATCTCTGTTGTCTGGACGCCCTTATTCATCTCTGAAAAGACTTTCCCCCTGGTAGCCACAGGGAGAGTGGACCAACAAAGGAAGATGCCAGGCTGGGATGAGCTTAATGGGCAACTGGCAGGCAGAGTCTCAGCACTGTGTTTTGAAGTCTATTTGGGGGACTCAGTAAGTCTTGTGTGTAGGGAGCCTGCCGCCCAGGCCAGGGGCTGAACATTTAATCAAGGAGTTCAAACCAGTGCCTGCAGCAGGCCTCTGGTTGAGGCTGAAAAGTCTGCAGAAAGGCAGTTTAGTTCAGGTCCTATCCCTTGACTGCTGAGGCCAGGAAGAGAAGTGACTGCTAGCCCCGTGGCCCACCTATTGACTTTGACACCTAAAAAGAACAAGGTTTTTGAAGTTACAAGAACCTGGGTTTGAATCTTGAGCCTCAGTGTTCTTACTGATCAAATGGGAACGTTAGGTAGAGTAAACCAAGGGCAGATGGTGCAATGTAGGCCTTGAACACATTGAATTCCCCGCCTCGCTTTGCCTGTGAGCCCTTGGCTCTTTGTCCTTCACCACAATTCTGTGGATTTCAGAAGCTCAGTTGGGGGGATGAAAGGAGAATGGCAGAAGGCAGGCTGCACTCTCCCTTGGCCCCGAACCCAGCTGGAGGGCCTGATTTGGGTAGTTGCAAGGTCCAGTTTTCCCTTAGCTCTGCCATTCAGTTCCACAATCTTTCCTGAAGTCCCAGAAATCCTCATCCTTGGGGGCTCTTCTCTTCCCTTTTCTGCTCCAGGCCCATGTGATTACTCTTATTCCTTGGGGTGCACCAGCTTGGGTGAGACCCCAGACCTTCCCCCTCCTTGGGCCTCCATCCCAAACAATCCGAGGAGCCTGAGATCCCTGCAGATGCCTGGCCCCACCCACCTGGACATGAGGGCGGCTTACACCTGGATAGGTGAAGTCGCTTTGAAGCCTGGAGAAGATCCTTTTTTTAAAAAAATTGATATATCAGCCAGAGTTGGTGGCTCAGACTTGTAATCTCATCATTTTGGGGGGCTGAGGCAGGAGAATCCCTTGAGCCCAAGAGTTACAGGCCAGCTGGGTAACAAAATGAGACCCCCATCTCTACAAAAACACACAAAAAATTAGCTGGGCATGGTGGCGAGGGACTATAGTCCCAACTACTCAGGAGGCTGAGTTGGGAGGATTGTTGGAACCCCGGGAGGTTGAGGCTGTAGTGAGCTGTGATTCTGCCACTACACAGGAAAATAAGAAAAAAAAAATCAATTAAAAAAATTAATTGATATATCATAGTTGTACATATTTTTGGGTACATGTGATCTTTTGGTACTTGCATACAATATGTAATGATCAAATCAGGGTAATTGGAGCATCGCTTCAATGCTTCAGTTCAAACATTTATCTTTTTTTTTGTGTTGGAACATTATAGTTCTTCTCTTCTGGCTATTTTGACTTATATAATAAATTATTGTTAACTGTAATTTCCCTACCAGACTACCGAGTGGAAAGATTCTAATCTGGTTTAAATTAGAACTGCTGAGAAGTGGGAGAGGAGCAGAGATGTTGTGACCCTGCCGTCCCCAATTAACAGGAACTTCTAATGGTAGCCACTACAGGCAGCGGGCAGGAGCCCCAGAGCAGGGTTCAAACACAACACGGGACAGCCCCAGGGTAGACATTTGCTGCTGGAGGTGGGAGAGGAGCTTCGAGTACCTTCTTGTCATGAAGTTCAGGAGATCACATCTCTGCTTGTGCCCCTTCCTGGAATGCAGAGCTGCCTAAATGCAATAATTGCCTACAGGACACAGTGGGAATACAGTGTATATGCAGATTTATGCAAATAGCATGCAAATACAGTGACCTTAGGCTGAGTGCCCTGGGATGGCAGCTGGTTGGGGATGGGGTGCCCCCCCCTCTTTTTTTACTTCTGACTTTGCCTTCAGCCCCCTGAGGACCTCACAGGGAGAGGCCCACTGCCTTCTCTCCACACAGTCCCTTGTCACAGCAGGCTTCAGAAAGAGACAGCAAAGCAACTATGGTACACCCTGTGCAGGAAGCAGCATGGGCATCGAGGGGACACCAGAGGGGAAGATTCCAGGCACATGCATGGGCATTGTGCAGACCGTGTGATTCAGTGCAATGTCCTCATTTGATGAAACAGGACAGCAAGGCTTGGAGAGATGTGGTAGATTTCCATCACATAGCCAGCCATGGCAGAACCGGAATCCCATCCAAGGCTGCCCGACTCTGATTCCACACTGTCTTTGCCATGCTGCTGCCTACAATGCTGTGCCACCTGATCAATAAATAATGTGCCAAGGTGTGTGTATAGATGTGGGCATGTGGTCACCTAGAGCTCCCAGACCCTTTCTTTTTTCTTTTTTTTTCTTTTTGAGATGGAGTCTCACTCTGTCATCCAGGCTGGAGTGCAATGGCATGTTCTTGGCTCACTGCAACGTCTGCCTTCTGCATTCAGGCAATTCTCCTGCCTCAGCCTCCTGAGTAGCTGGGATTACAGGTGCCCATCACCACGCCTGACTAATTTTTGCATTTTTAGTAGAGATGGAGTTTCACCATGTTGGCCAGGCTGGTCTCGAACTGCGGACCTCAGGTGATCTGTCCTCCTCAGCCTCCCTAAGTGCTGGGATTACAGGCATGAGCCACCGTGCCCAGCAGACCAGACCCTTTCTAATACCTCCTGACCCCAGCAGTGGGGCCCAAGCCCACCTAACGTGGCAGCCCGGATGCACCTCTCGGTTCCTAGGCCTGGTGCCTGGCTCAGTAAATCTTTTTTTAATTTTTAAATTATTTTTATTTTTTTTAATGCTTGAAAGCTCATCTTTATGGTACTTAAATTCTATTTCAATTATTAAGGATCTGTCGCTTTTTTCTTAGGGCAGACTTGTCCAGGCCAGACCACACTCTGGGGATTTGGGAGTAGAGTTTTCTTGCTGCAAGGAATAGATGTTCTTTAAGGCAGTCATCTGGGAAAGAAGTTAATCCTAAGGTGAGAAATTAGGGGAGCCTTATACTTGAAAGGGAGGTCCCCTTTGGGCCTGGGGAACATTGGTCTAAAGGCTCAGGTATGGAGGATGCAAGGATATCTGCTGGCGAGGATTGAGCTGGAACCTCCCTGCTTCCCCCTCCCATCCTAGTCCCCCCCTCTTTTTACAAAAAAAAAAATTATTTTATTTTTATTTTTTAAGATAGAGTTTTGCTCTTGTCACCTAGGCTGGAGTGCAATGGCTCGATCTCGGCTCACTGCAATTTCTGCCTCCTGGGTTCAAGTGATTCTCCTCCCTTAGCCTCCCGAGTAGCTGGGATTACAGGCACCCACCACCAGGCCTGACTAATTTTGTATCTTTAGTAGAGATGTGGTTTCACCATGTTGGCCAGGTTGGTCTCGAACTCCTGACCTTAGGTGATCCGCTTGCCTCGGCCTCCCAAAGTGCCAGGATTACAAGCGTGAGTCACCATGCCTGGCCCTATTCCCCATTTTAGTTCCAGAGAATTAAGTAGACATAGACATGGATTGAGTGGAACACTAAGATTGGGCTGCCACCTGTGAAAGCTGAGAGCGCTGGACTTGGGTTAACTCTGAGCTTTGAGAGTATTTGCTCAAGCTCACAGCTGGGCCTAGCTGTTCTGTGGGGAATCAGGGATCCCATTCTCCCTTCGTGATTCCGCTGCAAAGAGCTCATCCATGGGGTCATTAGCATCCATACACCATCAACATGGTGGACATTCCAGAGGCTGGAGGAAGTGCTCTGCCCTTGGGAGCCAGTGGAGACAGTTTTCTAGAAAGTACTCAGAAATCACGATGGTGGGATTGGGGTAGGGTGGGAACATATACTTTGTGAGGGGATATATTTTTGGGTAGAATGTAGTAAGGGACTAAGTATAATGATTTCAGCTTAGAAAGCAAGAGTGCTGGCTAGGCACGGTGGCAAGCTTCCCAAGTAGCAAGGGTGCTCTCTTTTTGGGAGTCACAGGCTGGCCGGCTCAGAGACCCATATATCCCAGCCTGGCTCTGACCCAGGGATCAGCCAGGCAGAGTGTGGTGGGTTAATACCTAACAAGGCCAGGGCGGTGGCCAATGGCCAGAGCTGGTCAGAGGCTGGAGTGGCCTGGTGTCCAGGCCCAGCAGCCAGACTCCTCTTACTGCTGGTCTCTGAGCACTGAGACTCCTGCTCAGTTGCAGCATTTGGGAATTTAACTGGATCCCAAATGAAATGAGGCACAACTTTTCACTTCCCCGGACATCACACAGGGACCATGTACGATTATGGGTAAAATGAGGCACTACATCCCACAGCGGAGGCCCAAGTGCTTGGCAGAGGGCCATCGGTAGCTGAGGCTGCATGGAGAGCTGGGCTACGGGGCAGCGCTGGGCTTCTTGCCCAGGCAGGACAGAGGTGGGGAAAGCCTGAGCACTTAGTTGCGGATGGAGTCTCAGTCTATTTCCCGGGACCATTAGTGAGGCAAGAGGCTGCTGAAAAATTTAGCACAGGCCCCGGTAATGCACTTTGGAGAGGAGCCTCCCCTCAGGTGCTCCTGTAGCATGGTGTGGACTGAGCCCTGGCATAAGGCAGCCAGGGCTTGTCTGCCTTTTGGAAAATGACAGTGAGGAGCAAAACAAGGAGCTGCCCCCACGGACTTCCTCAAGTGCACGTTTGGACAGTGAACCTGAAGACTGGGGTGACTCTAGCATGAACGCCACTACAGTCTCAGGTCCAGGAAACCGTCTTTGACTCTCACCCTGGGGTTCCGCCCTGCTGCCTCGAGGTCCTCCTCCCTGCGCTGAAGACAGACCCCATTCCCCTATAGGGTCACGGAGAACGATACCCCAAAGTAGGAAACGTTGGCAGGCTGAGCACTGTGAATTAAAAGAAAATGCAAGTCCTTAGAAGCTGCCTCAGAGCTAAGAATTTTCTAACCTTCTCTTGTTTCTCCTCTGCCCCCTCCCCAAGTGCAGGGAAAAGGGGCTCTCTAGAATTTCCTTCTCTGACTAAGGAAACTTCTTTCCAAAAGAAACGCGGCCGGGTGTGGCGGCTCAAGCCTGTAATCCCAGCACTTTGGGAGGCCGAGGCGGGCGGATCACGAGGTCAGGAGATCGAGACCATCCTGGCTAACACGGTGAAACCCTGTCTCTACTAAAAAATACAAAAAACTAGCCGGGCATGGTGGCGGGCGCCTGTAGTCCCAGCTACTCGGGAGGCTGAGGCAGGAGAATCACTTGAACCGGGGTGGTGGAGGTTGCAGTGAGCCAAGATTGTGCCATTGCACTCCAGCCTGGGCGACAAGAGTGAAACTCCGTCCAAAAAACAAACAAACAAACAAACAGAAAAAGAACTGAAGGCAGTTGCATGGTGCATGGTGCTTTATGAAGAGTCAAGCTGAATGCAAATCCAGCCTCAATTTCTTTTGTGCTGCAGCACTTGAATCGTGATGTTTCTTCCGGGCCCAAGAGTTCTCCTTTTGGTTGGCAAATATTCATCTTTTCAAGCCTTTGTTGGGTGGTTGGTTTGTCAAATGGGTATAAGGCAATGGTTTTCAAGCTTTTCCACATTGCACCCCTAACCCCATAGACACATAATCAAATAGAGGTTGTACCTTCGTGATTGAAGCAAAAGTGTTATGAAACAAAAGTTACCATTAGGACATGTGATAAGATCTGATATTTTACAATTTTATTATTTTTCATTAAAGAAAGAGGTTGTTGATCCTAACCTCTCATAAAGCTGAAAGTCAACATTTGTGAACACTGGCAGGTAGCTGCGTGTCAAGGTGAGGTGTCACCAAGCACACTGTGGTCACTGTGGTGGTGGGTTGGACGTAGCCTTTTGGGCTTCCTAAACTGGAGCCAGTGTAAGTGAAGAACATAGATGGAGGATTGTCCCAGTCACACACCTGCTCTGACATGTACCCTGAGGGTGTGGCAGGGTTCAGAAGCATCCATTCTGCATCCTGCAGGGACACAGGATTCCCTACAAGGCCTGGGTGCCTTTGACTTAGTCACGCTCTCTGCTCCTAGTTCCTCCTCTGAGCACTGAGAGGGTTGTAGCCTATAACATCCATGGGCCTTTCCTGCTGGACATTCTGAGTTGGTTCCAAGTTAAACTTGACTTCCTTCTCCCTTAACCTTCCCCACTTTTCTTCTTAGCCTGTAAAATCCTGCCCAGTTAGAGGCCAGAGCCATGCGTGGACAAGCCACTGGAGGCTGAGGCGAGTGGCAGGAAACCGCCTTGGCAAAAATTATGACACATGAGCCATGTGAGCCCAGCCATGGCTGGGAGCACTTCTAAAGCCATCTGAGAGAAATCCCCTTTCTTGGTTATTTCTACCCTTGTATTATCTCCTCCTCATTCTATGTTAGATGCCCTCTCCCCTACTCGGGATTCCAGTCAGCATCTGGAAAGCACTTCTTGGCTGGAGCCCTGAACCCTCCTGCCCCCTCTGGCTTAGGCTCCAGTCCCTAGGGCAGATATCTTTGCCTGGCATCCCACTAAGAGCAGAGCCACAGCTTGGGCATGTGTGCCTCCATGCATGCAGTTTATTCGGGAGGAGAGCTCAGGGAGTAGGGTGAGGGGCTGAGGGAGTGAAGTGGAGAAGGAGGGGAAGCCAAGACAAAGGTGTGTTGTTGAGCTGATCTCCATCCCACTGGAAGCTTCTGGGGAGTGTGTACGCTGCTGCCCCCCCACCCTGCACCCCACATACCTACCGCATGGCTGAGGGTCGATGCAAGAGTCCTTGACAGTCCTGCACTCCTGAGCTGTGCATGCCTGTGGGACTGGGCTTCTCAGGTGACTGATGTCACAGTGTCGAAGAGGCCCTGGGGCTGCAGGAGAATAAAAGCCTGCAGGGGGCACACCGGCCAATGCTGTGGTTAGAGGGTGGCTGAGGGGTGTGAGAGGGGCACAAGAGGCACGTGATACAGCCAGGGTAGCCCCAGCGGGGCCACACAATCCAGACGCTGACTCACATGCACCTGGTGAGTGTGGGCACAGTCCCTGCCCTCAGCCGCATCATTATCTAGCTAGGGAAAAAGACCGCATGTGCCAAACAATTGGTGAGGCCACAGGACCTTACATAATCCAGTTTCACAGCCTGTTCGCAATGGATGAGGATGTCAGAGCTGGAAAGAACGTCAAGGATCCTCTTGTTAATTCTAATCCAACCTTCTCACTTAGAGATGAGAAAATTGAGGTTGATTTATGCGTTTGTGTAATGACTATGCCCATTTTATAAAGTGAAAAGGGAGAGAGGTTAAGCGACTTCCCAAGGTGGCCCATGTGTTGAGTGATTCACCATTACATCCTAGAGGAGTGGGTGACTATGGGTGACTGTGGGTGAGGCAGGGACAGGGTGGGGAAGGTCAGCTTCCAACCTCCTCTGACTTTTGGCGCTGCCTGCGGAGGGGACTCCTTGTTATTTTGGGCACATCTAGGAAGACCTCAGGACCTTTGCTAGAATCTTTGCCCATGTCCTGTAATTATTAATGGGTATTGATCGGCAAATAAATGCTTAAAGCGAGGGCTCCCTTTAAAGAACAAGCATACATTCCTGTAAAATTTGGATTCCCGCAGTAATATGAATACTCCTTCTCTTACCTGAACTTCTGCTTTTGTCTCCTTGACTTTGGGCACTTCATCTTTCTCTCTCTGGGCCTCAGTTTCCCATTGTATGTAACCCTCCTAGTGCCTTGCATAGATGCATGCTTGATGGCCAACTGACTGACTGAATGCACCGGCCAGCTCACAGAACCACTGATGGAAGCAGCCTCAGAAATAATATCCAGTCTTCTCTAATAAAGATGGAGAAATTGAGGCATACAGAGAGGAAATATGGATTGCTTTCTAAATACCCACAGCAAATGAAGGAGGCAGATGCTTAACTAATACCAGGTGATAAGTGTCATAGCAGAGGTGTGTAACAGGAACACAGGCATCCGCAAGAGAGGCATGGTGAAAACTGTTCATGCTACTTTGGACAGTGAGAACTGAGCAAAAAGACAGCCTTCAATTCCCCAGATGCCATGGAGGTTTTGCCAGCATCACGCTCCCTCCATCCCTCCTCCCACTCCTGCAATGATCGTCAGAGTTCTGCCCACAACAGACCTGGACTCTGCCGGCCCCGAGCAGGACACTGGCCCCTCCCAGAATCTAGGGAGGCTGAAAGGAAACTGGCAGAAACCACAGGCAGCTGGAAAGCCAGCTGAGGCCATAGGGCAGAGATTGCCTGGCCATGACACTGTGGCCATTGGTGTGGACACCAGGTGCCACCACTGGCCCTGCTGACTTTGCTGCTGGGGGCGGGGATGCCACAGTGGCCAGCAGGATATTTTATTATTCTACTTAATTATATTATATTTA
>NW_012102587.1:6447324-6448503 GCF_000951045.1 Mandrillus leucophaeus
ACGAGGTCAGGAGATCGAGACCATCCTGGCTAACACGGTGAAACCCTGTCTCTACTAAAAAATACAAAAAACTAGCCGGGCATGGTGGCGGGCGCCTGTAGTCCCAGCTACTCGGGAGGCTGAGGCAGGAGAATGGTGTGAACCAGGGAGGCAGAGCTTGCAGTGAGCTGAGATCTGGCTGCTGCACTCCAGCCTGGGCGACAGAGCAAGACTCCGTCTCAAAAAAATAAAAAATAAAATAAAATAAAAAGAAATGCAACTGTCTTAAGGCCCCCTCCCTAGAAATCTCATCAAATAACCAGGAAAGATTAACCACCCACCTGCAAGGAGAAAAGACTAAAAGCTATCACCAAGCCCAGACTTTTCGTCTATTCTTCTGAGGGCGGCTTTGAGGGATTGCGAGGCAGGCTTTACCTACATAGTAAGACAACCTTTGTTCACAGTGCAGTTTTGCCCGGCACTTTCCCTTACATTGCAGTTCCATTCAGCTTCCTAAGAAGACATTTATAGGAAACTGTCTGCCTTCTGGGTCCATTTGATTTCGCTCAAAATTATTCACTAACCTTGAAAATTACCTACCCCCATTTCCCTCTCTCCTATGAAGAGGGTGCTATTTAAACTTCAGTCATCTGGCGCTCTTCTTTGAGTCTCATATTTTGCATGGCTCCTATGTTTATGCATGTTAATACATTTGTATGCCTTTTTCTCCTATTAATCTCCTATTGTCCCTTCATTTCCAGTGAACAATCAGGGGGGCCTAGTGGAAGCTTTCTTCTTCCCCGTACACTCCCAGTCAGCCCCAGAAGCCCTGTTTTTGAGGCAGAAGCCTTGCTGTGAGCACTCCTGGACAGAGGTCCTGCATGAGTGTGCTAGTGGGAGGAGCTGCAAGACTGGATACTCTCTCAGCTGATGCCGGGGCTCGCCCCTGTGAACTGGCTGTGCTGCAGTCTGCAGGGCAGCTCCTGTGTGCCAGGGGCTCCACAGGCATCATCTCTGACATATTCAGTGCCCTTGTAGGAAGCCCCTCCACATACCTGTTTCCCAGTTGAGAACATGAATCCTTTAGTGGTAAGAACTGAAGGCAGGCTGGGCACGGTGGCTCATGCCTGTAATCCCAGCACTTTGGGAGGCCAAGGCAGGTGGATCACCTGAGGTCAGGAGTTCAAGACCAGCCTGGCC
>NW_012102587.1:6451098-6465049 GCF_000951045.1 Mandrillus leucophaeus
ATGGCTGGGAGCACTTCTAAAGCCATCTGAGAGAAATCCCCTTTCTTGGTTATTTCTACCCTTGTATTATCTCCTCCTCATTCTATGTTAGATGCCCTCTCCCCTACTCGGGATTCCAATCAGCATCTGGAAAGCACTTCTTGGCTGGAGCCCTGAACCCTCCTGCCTCCTCTGGCTTAGGCTCCAGTCCCTAGGGCAGATATCTTTGCCTGGCATCCCACTAAGAGCAGAGCCACAGCCTGGGCATATGTGTGCCTCCATGCGTGCAGTTTATTCGGGAGGAGAGCTCAGGGAGTAGGGTGAGGGGCTGAGGGAGTGAAGTGGAGAAGGAGGGGAAGCCAAGACAAAGGTGTGTTGTTGAGCTGATCTCCATCCCACTGGAAGCTTCTGGGGAGTGTGTACGCTGCTGCCCCCCCACCCTGCACCCCACATACCTACCGCATGGCTGAGGGTCGATGCAAGAGTCCTTGACAGTCCTGCACTCCTGAGCTGTGCATGCCTGTGGGAGTGGGCTTCTCAGGTGACTGATGTCACAGTGTCGAAGAGGCCCTGGGGCTGCAGGAGAATAAAAGCCTGCAGGGGGCACACCGGCCAATGCTGTGGTTAGAGGGTGGCTGAGGGGTGTGAGATGGGCACAAGAGGCACGTGATACAGCCAGGGTAGCCCCAGCGGGGCCACACAATCCAGACGCTGACTCACATGCACCTGGTGAGTGTGGGCACAGTCCCTGCCCTCAGCCGCATCATTATCTAGCTAGGGAAAAAGACCGCATGTGCCAAACAATTGGTGAGGCCACAGGACCTTACATAATCCAGTTTCACAGCCTGTTTGCAATGGATGAGGATGTCAGAGCTGGAAAGAACGTCAAGGATCCTCTTGTTAATTCTAATCCAACCTTCTCACTTAGAGATGAGAAAATTGAGGTTGATTTATGCGTTTGTGTAATGACTATGCCCATTTTATAAAGTGAAAAGGGAGAGAGGTTAAGCGACTTCCCAAGGTGGCCCATGTGTTGAGTGATTCACCATTACATCCTAGAGGAGTGGGTGACTATGGGTGACTGTGGGTGAGGCAGGGACAGGGTGGGGAAGGTCAGCTTCCAACCTCCTCTGACTTTTGGCGCTGCCTGCGGAGGGGCACATCTAGGAAGACCTCAGGACCTTTGCTAGAATCTTTGCCCATGTCCTGTAATTATTAATGGGTATTGATCGGCAAATAAATGCTTAAAGCGAGGGCTCCCTTTAAAGAACAAGCATACATTCCTGTAAAATTTGGATTCCCGCAGTAATATGAATACTCCTTCTCTTACCTGCACTTCTGCTTTTGTCTCCTTGACTTTGGGCACTTCATCTTTCTCTCTCTGGGCCTCAGTTTCCCATTGTATGTAACCCTCCTAGTGCCTTGCATAGATGCATGCTTGATGGCTAACTGGCTGGTTGAATGCACGGGCCAGCTCACAGAACCACTGATGGAAGCAGCCTCAGAAAAAATATCCAGTCTCCTCTAATAAAGGTGGAGAAATTGAGGTATACAGAGAGGAAATATGGGTTGCTTTCTAAATACCCACAGCAAATGAAGGAGGCAGATGCTTAACTAATACCAGGTGGTAAGTGTCATAGCAGAGGTGTGTACCAGGAACACAGACATCCGCAAGAGAGGCATGGTGAAAACTTGTTCATGCTGCTTTGGACGGTGAGAACTGAGCAAAAAGACAGCCTTCAATTCCCCAGATACCATGGAGGTTTTGCCAGCATCACGCTCCCTCCATCCCTCCTCCCACTCCTGCAATGATCGTCAGAGTTCTGCCCACAACAGACCTGGACCCTGCCGGCCCCGAGTAGGACATTGACCCCTCCCAGAATCTAGGGAGGCTGAAGGGAAACTGGCAGAAACCACAGGCAGCTGGAAAGCCAGCTGAGGCCATAGGGCAGAGATTGCCTGGCCATGACACTGTGGCCATTGGTGTGGACACCAGGTGCCACCACTGGCCCTGCTGACTTTGCTGCTGGGGGCGGGGATGCCACATTGGCCAGCAGGATATTTTATTATTCTACTTAATTATATTATATTTATTATATTATATCATTTATTTTAGAGACAAGATCTTGCTTTATCACCCTGTTCAGTAACACCTCACCCTGACATGCAGTCACCTGCCAGTGTTTGCAAACGTTGGCTTTCAGCTTTATTAGAGGGTTGGATCAATAAGCTCTTTCTTTAATGAAAAAGAATAAAAATTTAAAATATCAGGTCTTATCACATGTCCTAAGGGTAAGTTTTGTGTCATAACACTTTTGCTTCAATCGTGAATATATTATCTCTATTTGATTACGTGTATGTAGGGTTAGGTGTGCAATTGCTGGGCTACAGGATGCAATCATAGCTCACTGCAGCCTTGACTTTGTGGGCTCCAGTGATCATCCCACCTCAGTGAGTTGCTGGGACTATAGGCATGCTCTAATATGGCTGGTTATTATTATTATTATTAGTTTTACTTTTGTGGAGATGAGGGTCTTGCTATGTTGTCCAGGCTGGTCTCAAACTTCTAGCTTCAAGCAATCCTCGTGCCTTAGCCCCTCAAAGTGCTGGGATTACAGGCGTGAGTCACTGTACCCAGCCCGCAGAAGGACTTCTGACTGGCCCTGCTTCTACATGTCACTCACCATAGACTCAAATCCCTGGTGGGAGCATCTGACTGTCTGAACTTGGGGCATCTGCCTGCTTCCAACTGCCCAGGCCAAGAAGAGTAGGTTGGGGCCTTTTAAGTCTTCCTCGAAGAGGCAGGGCCTAGCCCTCCCTAAGATTCACTCACTGGCCCATTCCTGAAACATGGGGAGGTGGATCAGATGCTGGATCCAACCTACTGTGTATTCTGTACCTTCCTGGCCCCCTGTACCTACCCTGTGCAGGATGCAGACCTGACTTCAAAGAGCTCACTGACATCAGAAAGAGGCTTGAGACTGAGGACCCAGGAGACGCCAGCCCAGCTCAGGGCAGCCTCTTTCATTCCAAGGGTGCTGGAGAGGTGAGGACAGCTGCTCATTCCACCTATAAACTCTGCAGTGAGCCACCAAGAACCCCGAGACCACAAGGGGATTTGAACAATAAGTTCAGTCCTGTTCCTCCCCCTCCTTCCATAAACTGCACTCAAGAAGGAACCATACACTGCAGAATGTCCACCACTGCTAAACAGAGCTCCGTTAAGGTGCTGGAGTATAGTGTAGACCAGCGCTTCTCAAATTACAAAGCTTGCAGAACTCACCTGGGACTTTTATCCAAATACAAATTCTAATTCAGTGGTTCTGAGGTGGGGCCAGAGGGTCTGCATTTCCAAGTTCCCAGGCCATGCTGCTGATCTTAGATCACCCTTTAAAAAATTATCATTGGCTGGGTGTGGTGCCTCACGCCTGTAATCCCAGCACTTTGGGAGGCCGAGGTGGGCGAATTGCTTGAGGTGAGGAGTTGGAGACCAGCCTGGGCAACATGGTAAAACCCCGTGTCCGCTAAAAATACAAACATTAGCTAGGTGTGGTGGCGGGTGCCTGTCATCCCAGCTACTTGGGAGGCTGAGGCAAGAGAACAGCTTGAACTGGGGAAGGGAAGGTTGCAGTGAGCCGAGATCACGCCACTGAACTCCAGCTTGGGCGACAAAGCGAGACTCCATCTCAAAAAAAAAAAAAAGTACATATATATATATACAAAATTATTTTTAATAGCGACAGAGTCTCACGGTGTCGCCTGGGGTGGTCTCAAACTCCTGGCCTCAAGACATCTTCCCTCCTTTGCAAGAGCCACAGTGCTTGGCTAGTGTAGACCCTTTGAGCATCTAAGGTGTACACAGGGAGCGCTGTGGGAGCTCTGCAAGGGGTGTGAGCAGGGCGGATGCTGAAGTAGGGAGGCAGGAAGAAGGATTGAGTTACCAGCCGCCTCTCTCCCTTCTCCCCTTTGCCTTCCACACACAGCCTCTTGTCCAGCCACTCCCTCGTCCTGGAAGGGCCTTACTGACAGAGTGCTGGGAAGCCCTCTCAGCCCGCCACAGCTCTTAGCAAGGGCCACCCACCCCCTCCTTCAGGCCTTCACGGTGTCTTGGACTCTCCCACTGCCAGAGCCTCAGTGACACTGTCCTTAGACCCAGGCCAGCGGGCTGTGACCTGGGACTGCACTTTGGAAGGCCTTGCTATCTTCCTCTGGCCATCTCCTTCTCCAGGGCCCGAGAGAGCTGCAGAACCCGAAGAACATGCCAACCTGAAGCCTGGGCTCTCCCTTCTAGATCTTTATCTGGCTGTGCTCCACCTGGGATTTTCTGCCCGGGTGGCATCAAGATCGCTTCCAAGCCCTACTGGGACTCTTGGCTGGGTCGTTCCTCCTGCAGGCGAGCAAAGACACAGGTTTGTGTGCACCTGGAGGCTCGAGAGGAGCTAAGGGCGCTGACTGTGGAGAGAGTCTGCATGCAAGGAGCTTGGCTATGAGGGCTGAAGGGTCTCTGTGTGTGTGCGAGCCCCTCGTGGGGTGGGACGGGGCAGGGGGTGGGAAGAGGAGGGAGCTGGACCACAGGCCAAGGCCTGGCTCTCTCATGCTGTCATGTTCCAGCATGAAACCCAAGGAGTCTGAGAATTCTAAATTCTAACTCTCTCCCACTTACATCCTTGCCTCGGTCTCCTCCAATGTCAGGGTATATCTGTCCCATCCCTGTGCAGGGCCGCCACTCTGTATGCAAGGCCACAACTCCCCGTTCAGGGCCGTAAGTTCCTATGCAGGGCCGCCACTCCTTGTGCAGGGCCACACTCTCTGTGCAGTGCCACCAGTCCCGTGCGGGGCCACCACCAGCCTCATGCAAGGCCACAACTCCCTGTGCAGGGCCATAGGTCCCTATGCAGGGATGCCACTCCTTGTACAGGGTACATCACCTGTACGCAGTGCCACCAGTCCCATGCAGGGTCCACAGTCTAGGTGCAGAGCCACCACTCCCTGTGCACTGTCACCACTCTGTGCCTGCAGCTGCCCACCTGGCTGACTGTGAGGTCAGCCTAGTTCTCCCTGTCTCTCCAGTGCCTGTGCAAGTGTGTAGGACAAAGTCAATGTCCAGTGAAACTTTTTGTATGCCTGAAAGAGGAAAGTTGGTCTGATAGGTTGGATCACACTTAAACCAGTTGTAGTAAGGCTTACATGATAAAGCGTTTCCAGTGAGAAATAATGTTGAAACAATGTTCAGTCCAAAACTTTAACCTGGTGGCTCCCTATTGGCAGAATGTCAGATACTATGGCACCTGGCTGGGTGGATGGGGATATTATTATTTTTTAAAATTAATATTAAAATTGAGTATTGGATTAAGCATAATCATACACATGATACAAAAAAATTCAAAATTGTGCAACATGAGAAGCATTTCTCCACTCTTGTCTCCTCGTCCCCATGGTCCTTCCTTGGAGACAATTCCTGGATCCATTCTTCTTCTTCTTCTTCTTTTTTTTTTTTTTTTTGAGACCGAGTTTCACTCTTGTTGCCCAGGCTGGAGTGCAATGGTTGCAATGGTTGGCTTACCGCAACCTCCACCTCCCGGGTTCAAGCAATTCTCCTGCCTCAGCCTCCTGAGCAGCTGGGACTACAGGCATGTGCCACCACGCCTGGCTAATTTTGTATTTTTAGTAGAGACGAGGTATCTCCCTGTTGGTCAGACTAGTCTCAAACTCCCGACCTCAGGTGATCTGCCCGCCATGGCCTCCCAAAGTGCTGGGATTACAGGCATGAGCCACCACACCCAGTCCCTGGGACCCATTCTTAGGGATCCTTCCAGAGCTGGTCTATGCTATATAAGACCGTCACAAATGGTAGTAAACGATGTACACTGATCTTCACCTTGTTTTTCCTTCTTAGCAATATATTTTGGGGATTGTTCCATATCAGAACATGTAGAACTTTCATCCTTTTTGATGGCTGCAGAACATGCTTTATTTACCCAGTCCCTCTGATGAAGAGTTAGATGGCTTTCACGCCGTGCTTTTTACAAACATTGTATATGGAGGTTTTGTACGTATACGTGAGTATATGTGTAAGATTAATTCCTAGGAGTAGAATTCCTGGGTCAAACGGCATGCACATTTGTTAATAAAATGTCTACAGGTATTTCCAAATTGCTCTTGAGTAGGGGCTGTATCAAAGTGCACTTCCAACAGCATGTGAAGATGAGGGCGTTTGTTCCACGCAGGGATATGAGTCATAGGGTTAGGGGCTGAAAAGGTGCAAGTAAGTTTTCCAGGGCTCATCAGAACCCACCGACATGGCATGCCCAGTGCTTGGCCTGGAAGATATTTCATAGTTCTCTGACTGTGTCATAAGTGCTAATTTTCTGAATGCAAATATTTTGCCAGGGCTTCTCCTTCCTCTTGGCAGAATTGGTCTCAAGGGCCTCTGTTAGCCCTTGGGGCCATGGCTGTCAGGCTGAAGGAGAGACAGCAGGAACGTTCCTCTGGCCATGCACCGCCTTGCATTTAGAGCTGATTGGCCCTGTGGCATGCTCATTGCTCAGCCAACAGGAAATGGCAGTGGCCTAAATAGCTTATTCTAAAACAAGCACTCCTTCACTTGCTCTCCAGCCTCATCCATCAGGCTGTCCATCTGTCCATCCATCCACCCACCCATCCATCCGTCCATCCATCTGCCCCTTCTTTCATGCAACATTTAGAGCAGTGGTTCATGTGTGCTTGAGAGCTTTGAGGTGATGGGAAAGGAGAGGGGGTAGAGAAGTGCAAACTACACGTAAGACTTTGATGACTTATGTGCTGATGCAGGGGAAAGTTGATTATGACAGGTCCCGTTTATTGAGACCCACTGGATTCGGGGGCCTCGGTAGGCACTGGGCTGCAGAAATGGTTTAAAAAGCACCACCTCTTCCCTAAGGAGATCAGGGTCTCCAAGGGAGGAAGGACAGTCACGAAAAACCAATACGAGGGAAATGTCCTCCCGGTTGTAGGAGCACTGGAGAAAGGGATTAATTCTTGCTGGGAGTGAAGGAATGTCACATCATTTTATTTTCTTTAAATCAAATTAAACTGGCTGCAAGTTCCCATTTGTCAAGATAGATGAGAAATCTGTATCTGTCAGGTTTGGGGCAGGACTCACCCAGGGTGAACATTCAGGGAAGAGCCCTCTGGACTTCTCCTGTCATTGGATACTCTGATAAGTTCTTATTCTAGTAGGTGTGTCACTCTGCTTCCAGGCCAAGCTGCAGCTTGGGGTCTTCACCATGGAGCCTCAGGATTTGATGGCAGCCCCTTTAGGAACCTCCCGTATGAGGTTGGCTATCTGCTTAGGAAGTGGTTCAGGTGAAGGCCTGGGTTCCTGCCCTTCTAGAGACCCTCCCAAATCTCTAAACTTTAATTTCTAGGCCCTGGAGAAGACTTCAAATGCTTCTTTCTGTGGATCCCAACCTTCCCAAACATTGGTATCCTTCCCTTCTGGGGAAATCCAGCTCCATCAACTTTTAATTAACTCAAACTTTTGAAAACAAGAGCTTCGGTGGGTGCCTTGTTTCCCTGGGTGCCTTGGCGAGTTCTGATTTTGGCTGGCTGAGCAACATGGAATGGAGAACAACCTGAGGGAACAACAGCTTGGTACCTTCCTGTTAACAGGAGACGAAAACACCTCCAGTAGCACAGGGGATGCTGCTCTGATCCTCTCCTATCCCTTTTTTTGTTTTGTTTTGAGACAGAGTCTCACTCTGTTGCCCAGGCTGGAGTGCAGTGGTGCAATCTCAGCTCACTGCAACCTCCGCTTCCCGGGTTCAAGTGATTCTCCTGCCTCAGCCTCCCAAGTAACTGGGACTATAGGCGTGTGCCATCACACTCGGCTAATTTTTTGTATTTTTGGTAGAGACAGGGTTTCACCGTGTTAACCAGGATGGTCTCAATCTCCTGACCTGGGGATCCGCCCGTCTCAGCCTCCCAAAGTGTTGGGATTACAGGCGTGAGCCACTGCACCCGGCCTTCATATTCCTTTGACAGTGCTTGTGCACCCATCGCTGTGATAGTGGCTGTGCACCCAGCTCTGGCTGCTTTGTGGCCCCAGCACCTGTGACCCTCTTAAATGGCTGGCCTTTGAGGGGGTGCCACCGTGCTGAATGCATGCACAGACCGCTAGAGTGCTGGGAGCTGGTGTCCTCCTGGGGCAACCCTGAAACAATGACTGACTGGAGCTGGAGTGTGAGAGCCCAGCCCCCTTGCAAGTCAGTGTAATTTATATCAAGCTGAGGCTGGGACTTTGCCTGGAGCACAATTTTCTTAGTTTCTTCCCTCCCACTCTGGCTCCCTTATCCAGTTCTCCTAGGCACGCCCTCGATCAGTTGCATAAATGCCCATCTCAGGGTCTGCTTCAGGGGACCCCACCCTAGGGCATCCAGTAAAGAAAAAACACAAATTACTGTCTACTTCTGATACTCTGCCAGTGAATGCAATGAATGTGTTGTTTCAAAGCACTTTCCCAGCAGAAGGGGCCCCTGAGCCCACCCAGGCTCCATTGTCTCAGCTGTGTAGACCAAGCAGAGGCAGCCTCCCAGAGCACAGATTAGGAAGATGTGACGGCTTGAGATGACCACAAGCTCAGGGAGCCCCTGATGGGGCTCAGCTGCCTTAAGCGAATGCCATCATAGTGGGAGAGGCGTGCTAGCAAAGCTCAGGTCCAGAATCAGGGAAATGAAATCCCACTTAACCCTCCAAGGTCATATGTCCCCGAGGTTGTGGGTTCACTGGGGACTGTAGTTAAAGACGGACTTTCACAGTCTGGATGGAACCTTCTAGGTGACCTTGTCTGGGATAGTGAAGGGGCTGAAAGCCAAGGTGTGTGGCCCAGGGCAGCTTGTTCTCTAGAAACCAGAAAGGGTCTTGGTCTTTCTGAAGCAAATGGGGAAGGCTTCATAGAGCAAGTAAGGTGGGCACTGAGCTTTGCAGGGTGAAAGGTGTACACCAGAGAGAAGAAAGGGCAGAGATAGCTTAGCCTTTGACTTACTGTGTGACCTTGAGTCATTTTACCTCTCTAAGCCTCATGTTCCATTTATGTAAGATAGGGGCAATAGTTTGTTTTATTTATTTATTTATTTATTTATTTATTCATTCATTCATTTAGATGGAGTCTTGCTCTGTTGCCCAGGCTGGAGTGCAGTGGCGTGATCTCAGCTCACTGCAACCTCCGCCTCCCAGGTTCAAGTGATTCTCCTGTCTCAGCCTCCTGAGTAGTTGGGATGACAGGAGTGCGCCACCATGCCCGGCTAATTTTTGTATTTTTAGTAAAGATGGGGTTTCACCATGTTGGCCAGGCTGGCCTTGAACTCCTGACCTCAAGTCATCCACCTGCCTTAGCCTCCCAAAGTGCTGGGATTATAGGCATGAGCCACCACGCCTGGCCCACTTGTTTATTTATTATTTTGAGACAGGGTCTCATTCTGTCACCCAGGCTGGAGTGCACTGGTGCGATCCTGGCTCACTGCAGCCTCTGCCTCCCAGGCTCAAGTGATCTTCCCACCTCAGGGTCCTGAGTAGCTAGTACTATGGGTGTCTGCCATCATGCTCGGCTAGTATTTTTTATTTTTTGTAGAGATGAGGTTTCACCATGTTGCCCAGGCTGGTCTTGAAATCCCCGGCTCTAGCAATTCTCCAAACTTGGCCTTCCAAAGTGCTGGGATTACAGGCATGACTCACTGTGCCTGGCCAGTATTACTTCATTCATAGGGTTCTTGTGAATATTAAAGAAGCTATGCACGTGAAGAGCTAAGGCACGGCTTGGCACGCGGCAAGAGCAAAGATAACATCAGCCATTGCTGGTACATTTGTATGATGAGGAGCTGAGGGAACTAAAGATTGCCTACTTGAAAAACGCCTACATGTAGGTCAATGCCCCGGTGAAATGGGAATATCTGATGATCACCTCATTACTTCCTTCGTCTTTGACTTGGCCAGCTCCCACTTTGGGCATCCCTGTCTGTGCCGTGTCATGGATGCTGTGGCATGTTGCCCAGGTCCCCTTCTGCACGCAGGTACTCATATCCCTGGCTGCTGGAGGAGCAATGGTTGCAGCCCTCTCTGGGAATTGCTTTCCACTGAAGGCAGATGTACTGCCCAAACTCACTCACGCCCTCTCTGGGAGCAGCCCACATTACAGTGGATGAGACAGGGGTAGAGGCCAGTCTTCTTGCCTCCATTTGGTACAACTCTGAAAGCCCATCCAGTTTCTGAGTTTCTCGTGGGTTCTTCTGATGCCTCTGTTGGGACTGCGCCTTGGTTTAACTTCTCCCTCTGCCTCCTTTTGCTTCTTGTCATTCCCTCCCAAGTGACAACTTCCTGCATGCAAACCCAACCTGATGCATTTTCTCCATATCTGTCTGTATACTTGTTTGCTTCCACCAATAAAACTGGAGAACTTCTTGAGGGCAGGGGCCGTGGATTCTTACCACTGTCTCCAGCACCTACCATAGAACAGTGCAGGCCGGGCGCGGTGGCTCAAGCCTGTAATCCCAGCACTTTGGGAGGCCGAGACGGGTGGATCACGAGGTCAGGAGATTGAGACCATCTTGGCTAACACGATGAAACCCCATCTCTACTAAAAAATACAAAAAACCAGCCGGGCGAGGTGGCGGGCGCCTGTAGTCCCAGCTACTCAGGAGGCTGAGGCAGGAGAATGGTGTGAACCCGGGAGGCGGAGCTTGCAGTGAGCTGAGATCCGGCCACTGCACTCCAGCCTGGGCGACAGAGCGAGACTCCGTCTCAAAAAAAAAAAAAAAAAAAAAAAAAGAACAGTGCAATGCAAGGATAGTCCAGGAGAGAAAGTGCCCAGATACAAGGAGTGGCTTCCAGGGGAAGGCAGCTTCTGAGCTGCGGTGGTGCTAGCCCTGTGTGCACCCACTTGACGGGCTAGCTAACACAGAGGGCTAGGCTTGTGTGAGGGGTTCCAGGACCCGTATCCATCAGGGGTCTCTAGGCTCTTAGAGAGGGTGACAATCATGAGCTCTCAAGGGACTCCAAGGGACACCTCGGCAGTTTCAGTGAGGACACGAGTCCAAAAGGAGAGAAGTGTGGGCAGTTGATTCCAGCAGTACAGGGTCTGGCAGGAGGGAAAGCTGACCCTAGAGGCTCCAGCTGAGTGGGCAGAAAGATTGAGGCCCAGTGATCCGTGGTGCAGCCTCTGGTGGAGGAAGTGTGGGGAGGATGGTGAAGCCTTTGCAAACACACATGTGGAGCTGAGAAGTTCGGACCGCTGAACACACAGATTTGGCCGGCATAGGAGCAGAGATAAGAGTGAAAAACACAGGACTCCAGCTGAAAAATGTGGAGTGAGAGGAGAGGAAGGCTGAAGATCCAATTGGAGGTGTGGGGAGAGGGAAAGAGAGACCAAGAAGGAGAGCTGAGGAGGTCAGGAGGGCGTGAGACAGGAAGGGAAGTGGGGTCAAATATTGCTTGCAGGTCAAGGAGGCTGAGGCCAAGAGAAGCTGTTGCACTTGGCTCTGGGAGGCCCCTCATGGCCTCGGTGGGGCTGGCTAGGGCAGTCACTGAAAGTGCAAGTTTTACAGTCTGAGCTGGGTTTGGACTGTAGATCCTGGGTGGCCTCAGAGGGGTCATTTAACCTCTCTGATCTCTGTGGTTGCTGTAGGGACTAAAGGACACAATCCTGGGGAAAGTGCTTGGCACAGAACTTTTCAGCTTGCTATGGGGAGTGCCAGCCACCGGCAACAGGTGTGACTGTAGGGGAAAGCCCTGTGCAGGTGAGGGAGAGGGGCCGGAATGAGAAGGGCTTTGTAAGGCTGGGGCCACGATGTTGGGTCTGCTACGGAGCGGGGAGCCCAGGAGTAGGCAGGGCAGATTTGAACATGGGAAGGGGAAAGCCGCTGCTGGAAGCAGTGGCCCATGCCCAGGTGCGTGGAGGGGAGAGCCCGGAAGCCTCCCTTGGTCCCTCTAGGCTGGCGGAGGCAGGGCCCCGCATTGGCAGTGGCGTGAACCATTTCCCCTCATCATGGGGCTGCTCGTGGCTGTGAAACATGGGATGACACTAGATTTGGTCATTAAGTAAATAGGATAAAGAAATAATTGGGAGATGGATCCCTGCCTGGAAGGAGTGGAATTGTTCCTGGGGCTATTCGGCATCCTGCTCTCTGAGTAGTCTGCCGAGCCAGGCAAGGAAGGATGTCAGGTTTAGGGCAGATGAGAACCTTACACTTGAAAAGAGCTCAAAATTACCCATGACAATGGAAAAGCCTTTGTCTCCTGAACAGAGAGAGGAAAAAGACCCTGAATCTTCTCTGGGGCGGGAGGAGAGAGAAGGCAGGAGGGCAGTCTCGAGTCACAGAATGTCAAACCCAGGACCCCAGTGTCTTTCCACGTTGGGGGCACTGGCCAGGGAAGGATCCTGGTCCTACGAGGGTCTGGGATGATGAGGCTGGTCCTCAGGCAGTGGGAGGCTGGAGGGAGGGGAATGTGTGAAGACCACATGCTTTTGCCTGCAAGAGCATCCATCCATGTCTTGGTCTCTGCAATTTACATCCTCCCATTCAACCCTCAGCACACCCACCAAACCAAGTTCCTCCTTGCACCCTGATGGGCAGAAAGTTGGAGTGATGATTATCTAAGACAGAGCCCTGGGGTGAAGAACTGGTTTTCCGTGGAGGGGGTGAGGGGAGGATGGAGGGAGCCACCCCTTCCCTGTCCCTGCAAATCCTTTAGCAAAAAATCCATAGTGTTGAGTCAAAATGCCAATCAGATGTGCCTCTCTGCAGCTTCAGGCCTGGACTTTGACCTCAGCCGCACCCCCCACCCCCACAGGCGTTCAGCCTGAGCTCCCATTCTGCACCCTCCCCACCCTGGATTGCAAAATGCATCAAAGCACAAACTGTGCTTTTGCTTTTCCTTATAACTTCTTGTCTGCAAGCTGTATTAGGTGCCTGCTGGTGTTTAAAACATTTTCTATTTCTCTAAGAAAACAAGTTGGGGCACCCCAAAATGAAGCCTCCCAAGTTCGGTCAAACATGCGAGATTGCCCCTCAGTTTCTCCATTCTAGATGAGAACAGTGTGTCCCAAAGGCCGTGGGTGTCTGCGGCGTTGCACTCACTTAACTCACGTGTTCAAAATACAGGTGCCAGGGCCTCCCCATGAGCCACAGAACCCAAATCCCCAGAATCAATAACTTTCTTTAAATAACTAGATGCTTGACTTGAAGGGAAATCTCTGTTTAAAGTGCTGTATCCCTCCCTAAAGACAGATGGTCCTACATGAAGCAGCTACATGCAAAATGAATTATAAGAGCGTCCTTGGTTTTACAAAAAATGAAAACCATTGCAATTCTCCAAACATGATAAGAAAGGAATTTTTTTGTTAAACATTGAGAGCCAAACAATTTACTAGAAGATAGGGATGCAAGTTGAGTAAGCAAGCCAGTAATGGAGAAAGGAGGAATTTTTACAGAAGCAGTTTTTCCTCACCCCATCTGCATTTCACGTCTATTAAAACACATGTCATGTAACTAAACAAAAAAAGCAATATGCTTGCGCACCCACATTAGTGACTTTATGTATGGTTAGTGAGATGAAAGGACAGAGAAAGCTGTGCTGGAGCCATCAGGACGTGGTAGAGCCCTCTTGTGAGCTGCTGGAACGCATCAGTTGCGTGTACGTTCTCTTGCTGGTGCAGCCCATCCAGTCAGAATCTGTCACTCACAGTAGATGTTACTGAATACTGTCTGCTTCTTAGCTGAAACCTTACCATAGGACCATCCTGCCCAGGTCCTTTCCCATTAACAAATAAGTTGTTCTCAGATCCCACCTTTTCCCTTGGTTTCTCATGGATCATGGCCAGTGCTTGGGTGTCCACAGCCACACCCACAAAAGAAGTACCTGTTCCACCCAGGGGAATAAAGAGGCAGCCTCAGTAGAAATCTGCCTTCCTCTCCTTCTTTCCCTTCTTCCCTCCCTCCCC
>NW_012102587.1:6466834-6468542 GCF_000951045.1 Mandrillus leucophaeus
TTCCTTCCTTCCTTCCTTCCTTCCTTCCTTCCTTCCTTCCTTCCTTCCTTCCTTCCTTCCTTCTCTCCCTTGTTCCTTCTGTTCAATCTCCCGAAGCTTGTCTCTTTCTTCCTCTTTAGTTCCAGGCTGCTGAAGCAATGGCCCGATGTTGCTAATGCTCCCAGTGGATCTCTGCTATTCGGCCCACTGAAGCCACCTCTCTCTCTCTCTTTTTTTTTTCTTGGTGACAGGATCTTGCTCTTTACCCAGGCTGGAGTGCAGTGATGTGATCATAGCTCACTGCAGCCTCAGACTCCTGGGCTCAATCAATCCTCCCGCCTTAGTCTCTTGAGTAACTGGGACTACAGGCATGTGCCACCACCCCTGGCTAATTTTTGTCTTTTCTGTAGAGATGGGGTCTTTCTATCTTGTCCAGGTTGGTCTCAAACTCTTAGGCTCCAGCTCTCCTCCCACCTCAGCCTCCCAAAGTACTGGGATTATAGGTGTGAGACACTGTGCCCCACCAGAGGTTTTAGATTTTTTGAATTGTGTTCTGAACAATTACTATGTGGACTCTAAGGCCTCATTACAAACTGTGAGGTATTACTGTCCCTATTTTCCAAAGAGATGCAGTTCAGAAGGGCAGGTGGCTTGCTCAAGGTCATCTAGCTGACCAGCAGCAGAGAAGGTATAGGTCTCCTCAGGGTGTGCAACCACCTTGCCAAGGTAAGTCGGCGCTCAGAGCTGATACCATTACACCCCAATGGCACTTAGCAAGTGGGTTGAGCCTTTGCTGTTTTTTTCCTTATAAAGCTTATATTTTGTTGAATAAATAATAATTCATTTTCATTGGTGGCAGAGGTAGCTTGATTGGTTTCTATTTTTCCATTAACTCCTCCTACTGCCACCTTAAAAGCAGACGCTTTTGGTCATCTTTGGTGCCCTCCTGAGCCACCGTCACCTTTTTGTCCCTTGTATGCCCCCCAAGTGTGCCCTGGAAACTGACCAGTCTGCCTCTGCCCATCCCTGCCTGCATCATCCACGTGTGGAACCTGCTGCCTCCAGGTGGTCATTTAGGCAGAAGGGAGGGGACATCAAAGGCCCAGGCTCCTCCGTGGCCACTTGGTGTGGTAGGGGACCTTTGTCCTGAACTAGAGAGTCTGAAAAGAAATAGTTTCAAGATAGTAGCATGAGCATGGGCAGAAATCTTCCCCTTTTGGGCCATAATCAGAAAAAAAAAGATAGGAAAAATGTAAGAGATAACAAATACATAATTAGATTAGAAAAGAAGAGGCGGGGCCCTGTGATTCACACCTGTAATCCCAGCACTTTGGGAGGTCAAGATGGGAGAGTCACTCGAGCCTGGGAGTTTGAGACCAGCTTGGGCAACACAGCAAGACCCTGTCTCTACAAATAATAATAATAAAATACGAATGGGACTGAGAAGTTAAAAGCAATGAACTCAATTAATAGCTATCAAACTTTTGGGTTTTGGCACTCTTTTGCTCGCTTGAAAATTATTGAGGACCCCAAAAAGCTTTTGTTTACATGGGTTATATCTACTGATATTTACAGTATTATAAATTAAAACTGAGAACTTTAAAAAATCTTTATGTGAAAATAACAAAAATAAGCCCATTATACATCAAAATACTTACATTAATATAAATAGCATTTTTTTCTCTTTCTTTCTTTCTTTCTTTCTTTCTTTCTTTCTTTCTTTCTTTCT
>NW_012102587.1:6470917-6472278 GCF_000951045.1 Mandrillus leucophaeus
TCTCTCTTTCTCTCTTTCTCTCTTTCTCTCTTTCTCTCTTTCTTTCTTTCTTTCTTTCTGACTTGTCTCATTCTGTCACACAGGCTGGAGTGCTGTGGTGCGATCATAGCTCACTACAGCCCTAACCTCCTGGGTTCAAGCCCTCCGGAGTAGCTGGGACTACAGGTGCACACCACCATGCTTAGCAATGGAATCTGTTCTTCCACTCAGTTCTGGAAGTGATTCTGAGATATCAGGTTTGGGAGCCCATGGACACGATGTTGCAATCTGTTGCTGTCTTTTATGTTCCCATTGCCTGTCTGGTCAAGGTCCTGCTGGGCGCTTCCACCTGCTTTTTGCCCACCTGCAGCCATTTCTCCAGAGCTGCAGCTGCCTGGGTCATTCACCTCGACCATTCCCTCTAACCCTAATTCTGAATCCAGTCACAGCCCTGGCCCGGCTCCTGCTCTTTTGCTTCCAAGTTGCCTGTTCCTTTTATTGACTTAAAATAAAATATATCTACATGCATAAAAATTTGCATTTTTGATGAATGAATTTTGGTGCAATCGTGTAATCAGTCTTGCCCAAATTTGAGATACAGAAGAGTTCCAATTTCCTCCAAAATTCCCTCTTGCTGTCCTTTTGTAGTCAATTCTTTCCCTAGCTGCTGGACCCTGACAACTACTGATTTGTTCGTATAATTTTACCTTTTCCAGTATGTCATAACATCAAATCATACAGTATGTAGTCCTTTGGGCCTGGATTCTTTCACTAAGAACAGTGCATTTGAGATTCATCAGGTTGTTGCCTATATCACTAGGTTCTTTTTTCGCTAGGTTCTTTTTTCGCTGACTAGTAATTCGTTGTATGGATGTACCATGGTTTGCTTATTCATTCACCAGCTGAAGGTCATGTCAGGTTGTTTCCAGTTGGGGTGAATTATGAATAAAGCCACTATAAACATTTGCATACAGGCTTTCGTGTGAACATTTGTTTTATTTCTCTTGGGTAAGTACACAGGAGTGATGACAGTGGATACCCCTTCCTTGCTCCCAAATCCCAGAGGAAAGCATTTAGTCTTTCAACATTAAACATGATGTTAGTTGCATATTCTTTTGTGGATGCCTGTAATCAGGTTTAAAAAAATCAGAATTGATACCTTACCAGACAGCAGCAGAAAATCTTGATCCTCAGTTAACTTTGAAACCTTGTTGTGTGCATCATTTCCATTTAGCTTCCTGAAATGTTGAAAATAACTTGTGGCCCCTCCCTCACTGTCGTCTGGGAGCTGTGAGTACTGGCAATGACTACAGTAAGAGATGAGTCAAGGATGACTCCAAGACTCCCAGCCTCGCTTCCTCATATGCTTGCCTGCCTCCCTC
>NW_012102587.1:6477533-6480879 GCF_000951045.1 Mandrillus leucophaeus
TCTTTCTTTCTTTCTTTCTTTCTTTCTTTCTTTCTTTCTTTCTTTCTTTCTTTCTTTCTTTCTTTCTTTCTTTCTTTCTTTCTTTCTTTCTTTTCTTTCTCCTTCCCCTCAGCCTCCGGAGTAGCTGGGACTACAGGCACCTGCCACCACACCCGGCTAATTTTTTGTATTTTTAGGAGAGACAGGGTTTCACTGTGTTAGCCAGGATGGTCTCAATCTCCTGACCTTGTGATCTGCCCGCCTTGGCCTTCCAAAGTGCTGGGATTACAGGCGTGAGCCACCGCGCCCGGCCTTTCTTCTTTCTTTCTTGACAGAGTCTCACTCTATCATTCAGGCTGGAGTGTCATGGTACAGTCACAACTCACTGCAGCCTTGACCTCCTGACTCAGGTGATCCTCCTGCCTTAGCCTTCTGAGTAGCTGGGACCATGGGCACATACCACCACATCTGGCTAATTTAAAAAATTATTTGTAGAGATGGGGGTCTCACTATGGTGCCCAGGCTGGTGACAAATTCCAGGGCTTGAGCAATCTTTAGGGCTGGAATTATAGATGTGAGCCACCGCACCTGGCATATTTTACTTCCGGCTTGCTAGAAGAGAGCTGGATGCTCATATGGGCTTCTTCTTTCAGTCTATTGCACGTTCACAGGTAACGTAATTTCTTGAAATGGTCACACCTCCTTAGTGTGACTGTGGAGATAGTTTTGCCTTTGTGGAGTCCCAGAAACTGCCTCAGGGACTGACTCCCTGGACCACATTTTGAGGACCACTCCAAGCGGATCAATAATGACCAAAATAAACTTATTTTTAACAATATTTTTTATTTAGTGCTTTAGCTTGGATCCCACCAAAAACCTGAGACAAAGGGACTGCATTTAAGTCATTTATTTGGGGCCATAAATGTAGGAATAAGAATTGGAGGACTGGGAAGTATGAAACAAGGAAGTAGGAAAAACCCATCCAGCCATGTGTTAAGCTAGTGTTAGATCGAATTTACTGGCCAGGCAAGGTGGCTCAAGCCTGTAATCCCAGCACTTTGGGAGGCTGAGGCAGATGGATCACCTGAGGTCAGGAGTTCGAGACCAGCCTGGCCAGCATGGTGAAACCCCCCTCTACTAAATATACAAAAATTAGTTGGACGTGGTGGCAGGCACCTGTAATCCCAGCTACTCGGGAGGCTGAGGCAGGAGAATCACTTGAACCGGGGAGGCAGAGGTTGCAGTGAGCCGAGATCGTGCCACTGCATTCCAGCCTGGGCAACAAGAGTGAAACTCCATCTCAAAAAACAAAAAAACAACAAAAATCAAATTCAGCTTACAGCTTCCTCCTTACATATTTTAAGTTCAGCCTAAAGGTTTCTCTGTGCATGGTAAACTATAGCCTACAAGGAAGTGTGTAGGCTGTAACGCACTCTTATGCCAATCACTGAGTTTTGGCCAATCAAAGGTGGCCGACTTTTCAAACTGTGTTCAAATAAGGCAAACGATGAGCTGCGACCCATCCAGCTGTTTCTGAACCTCATTTCTGTTTTCTGTGAATCACTTTCCTTTTTCTGTCCATAAATCTTCTACCAGAGTCTGTCTAAACCTGCTCTGGCTCAGGAGGCTGCCCTATTCACGAATAGTCCTTTGCTCAATTAAACTGTGTTAAATTTAATTTGGTTAAGGTTGTTCTTTTAACACTGGCCATTGCTGTGGGCAGTCGGGATTCAGTTTAATTGAGGACTCCCATAGAAACCATGTAGACTATGCCTTAGATTGAGGGCTTATGACCTCGAGGCCTGGCATATTTATTCATTGGTTTCTTTCTCCTATTGGGCAAGGATTGCTCCAGGGATGGTTGACTCCTTAGACTTCAAGATTTTTCTGTATAACCACGATGCCTGGGGCAGAAAGAAAGGCATACCTGGTGCAGCGGAAGTGAAGCTGTCAGGTTACACCTGGGGGTAGCTGGTTGCCACAGCAACTCTTGTGCAAAAGATGGGCTAAGAGTGTGAAATGGGGCTAAAAGATGTCCAACACATTACATGGGGAAACCAACTTGCAGAATAATATGTACAACAAGACATCATCTATGTTAATAATAAAACCACCAAACTAATAGAAAGTATTTTCTGAGTATATATATATATACCTGGAAGCTGACCTGCCTCTGCCCATCCCTGCCTGCATCCTCCAGGTATGGAACCTGCTACCTCCAGGTGGTCATTTAAGCAGATACATACATATATATGATGTATATATTTGTATATATTTACATATCTATATACAAATACATTAAAAATATTGGATTTATACACACCAAGTTTCAAGGAAAGAGATATTGATTGGGAATGTGAGTCATTTAAGAGAATGTTAGTTTTTTAAATGTAATTTCCTAATCTTTCTTTATCTCCAAAGCGGCAAAAAACAGAAGATTAGAAACATAAGAGATGCACTGAAGTGAATTCATGAAATTTGTTGGTTTATCCTTTTTCTTCATGGAGAACAGCACCAGGGGGTCATACCCAGGCCAAGCAAAGGGGCTCCAAGAAAATGGCTTATGGAGTTGTGGGTACCTACACGTCTTAGTACGTCTGCGCCACTGTAACAAAACACTTGAGCCTGGGTAGTTCATAAATAATGGAAAGTTATTTCTCACAGTTCTGGAGGATGGAAGTCCAAGTTCAAGGCACTGGCGGGTTTGGCATCTGGTGAGGGCTGCTCACTGCATGCAAGATGGCACCTGTGCTGTATCCTCTGGAGGGAACAAATGCTGTGTCCTCACATGGTGGAGGGATGGAAGGTGGGACTCAGCCTCTCAAGCCCTTCTATAAGGCACGAATCCATTCATGACTGCAGAGCCCTCATGTCCTCAGGGCCCCACCCCTCGACACTGTTGTGCTGGGGATTAAGTTTCAACATGAATTGTGGAGGGCACACAGACATTCAAACCATAGCACTGAGAGAGCAGCTGGCATCTATCCCTTAGCTGGATGTTAGTGCCCAGGACACCAGAGTGATAGGCCAATGAGAAAATTGGGAGGCCGGGCACGGGGGCTCACACCTGTAATCTCAGCATTTTGGGAGGCCAAGGCAGGTGGATCATCTGAGGTCAGGAGTTCAAGACCAGATTGAGCAATATGGTGAAACTCCGTCTCTACTAAAAAAAAAAAAAAGATACAAAAATTATCCCAGTGTGGTGGCATACACCTGTAGTCCCAGCTACTCAGGAGGCTGAGACAGGAGAATTGCTTGAACCCAGAAGGTGGAGATTGCAGTGAGCCAAGATTGCATCACTGCACTCCAGCCTGGGTGACAGAGCGAGACTCTGTCTAAAAAAAAAAAAAATATATATATATATATA
>NW_012102587.1:6480929-6492700 GCF_000951045.1 Mandrillus leucophaeus
CAGTCTCAAAAATAAATATATAAATATAAATAAAATTAAAAAAAAGAAAAGAAAAGAAAATGGAGGGGGGTGTGGGGTAGTGTGGCAAGGGTCCCTGTGGATGTGGGTTTCAAGAGGGGCTTTTGCTTATGAATTCTTAAGGTGGGAGACTGATTTGGAGCATCCTGTAAGGTCAAGTGAGGAGGGAGAATATGAATTTTTGGGGTCTTTTTGGTAGAGACACGATCTCTCTATGTTGCCCAAGCTGGTCTCAAACTGCTGGCCTCAATCTATTCTCCCTCTTCAGCCTCCCAAAGTGCTGAGATTACAGGCATAAGCAAACGCACCTGAAATAACACAAAATATACACATTGCTCTCTGTCCCCAGTTCCCAGCAGAGTTCCTAAAATCCTTGTAAGGTTGACCCATGAACAACACAGGTTTGAACTGCAAGGGTCAACTTATACTTGGATAGTTTTCATTAAATATATTAGATTTTTTTTTTTAAGATTTGTGACAGTTAGAAAAAACTTAACAGTTACAGGTTACAATGTGCTATGATCATGCCATTGCCCTTGTGTAGCCCCGATATATATATATTAAAAAAAAACCCACGAAAAACAAAAAACAACAAAAAGTTAGGTATGTCATGAATGCATAAAATATATGTGAGTACTAGTCTATTTTATAATTTACTGCTATAAAGTTACACAAATCTATTATAAAAAGTTAAAATTTATCAAAACTTATGCATACAAACACAGATCATACATGGCACCATTTGTAGTTGAGGGAAATGTAAACAAATGTAAACACGAAGTATTCAATCATAACTGCATAAAATTCACTGTAGTAAGTGCTGTACCACTGTAATATTTTGTAGCTATCTCCTGTTGATATTGCGGCGAGCTCAAGTGTTGCGAGTCTCTGCTTAAAACATCATGAGATGCTGACCATCTCCACGTGAGCAGTAGATTGTATATTGCAATTTACAATTTACAACTGCAATCTCCAGTAAATTGCATATTGCAGTAAAAACAATGGTCTCTCTCAGTTTTCATTTAATTTCATTACAGTTTAGTGCAATACTGTAAACCTTGAATAGCATCATGGGACCCATACGAAGTGCCACTAGTGATGCCGGAAGAGCTCCTAAGAAGTAAGGTCATGACCTCACAGGAAGAAGTTGAATTGCTCGACATGTACCATAGACTAAGGTCTGCAGCTGCGGTTGCCTGACGTTTCAGACAGATGATTCATCTTGTAAACGCATGGTGCAAACTTATGGTATCGATAAATACTGTAGAGCACTGTAAATGTATTTTCTCTTCCTTATGATTTTCTTAATAATGTTTTCTTTTCTCTAGCTTACTTTATTGTAAGAATACAGTATATAAAATATATACAATATATCTGTTGACTATTTATGTTACCCATAAGGATTCCGGTCAACAGTAGGCTAGTAGTTAAGTCTTTGTGGGAGTCAAAAGTTATACACAAATTTTCAACCATGTGTGAGGCAGGAGTTGGGCAGTTGTCAGCACTCCTAACCCCCACATTGTTCAAGGGTCAATTGTGATTTTCTGAGTGATAGAAGTGTCAGGAGAATCTTTTGTTCCAGTGTTTGGTCTCTGTCCTTATTCCCGAGACAGCACTCCTAATATCCTTGTAGATACAGGTGCTAGGAGAATCTTTTGTTCTAATATCTGGTTTTTGACTCTAACACCTGACACAGAGCTCCTAAAGCCCTTGGAATTTTCTGGGTTAAAGGAGGATCTTTTGTTCTAATGAGGCAACTCTTGGTGGGCTTCTGGATAGGGGCTTGTCAACAGAAAGACCAAGCCATGATTGGAAGCTTGGAGCTTTCAGCCACATGCCCCATTCTCTGGAGAGGAGAAAGGGGCTGGAAATGGACTTAAAAATCAATCGTGCCTACGTGATGAAACCTCCATAAAAATCCCTGAACTACACATCTGTAATCCCAGCTCGTTGGGAGGCCAAGGCGGGTGGATCACTTAACATCAGGAGTTTGAGACCAGCCTGGCCAACATGGTGAAACTCTGTCTCTACTAACAACACAAAAATCAGCTGGGCCTAGTGGCAAGCACTTGTAATCTCAGCTACTCGGGAGGCTGAGGCATGAGAATCACTTGTACCCGGGAGGTGGAGGTCGCAGTAAGCTGAGATGGTACCACTGCACTCCAGCCTGGGCGACAGAGTGAGACCCGGTCTCAAAACAAACAAACAAACAAACAACAAACAAACAAACAAAAACAAACAAAAAAACAAATCCCTGAGCTAAGTATGAGGTTTGGAAAACTTCCAGGTTGAAGAACACATCTGCTTGCTGGGAGGGTGGTGGACTCCAACTCCACAGAGACAGAAGATGCTGGCCCTCTAGACCTTACCCTATGTATCTCCTCATCTGGTGTTTATCTGTATTCTTTATTACAGTTTTATTAATAAACCAATAAACATAAATAAAGCATTTCTCTGAGTTTTATGAGCTGCTCTAGCAGATTAATCTCACCCAACGAGGGAGCTGAGGGAGTCCCAATATATAGTCAATGGGTCAAAGCACAGGTTACAACCTGCACTTGAGATTGGCATCTCAAGAGGGGCAGTCTCACAGGACTGAGCCGTTGACCTGTGGGATCTGATGCTATCTCCAGGTAGACAGGATCAAAACTGAATTGAGTTAGAGGACACCCAGCCGGTGTCCAAGGCAGAATTGCTTGGGATGTGGAAAATGCTCCCACACATCTGGTGTTGGGAGTTCTCCGTTGAGCAGTGTGTGAGAATAGGCAAAACACCTTGTTTTTTTCTATTACAGGATCAGTTGTGGGGAAGCTGCTCCTCCACTCTTAGGCAAGGCAAAGATGCACAAGTTTCCTAGGGGCAAGTGTACCTCCCAGGAGTTGGGCTTTCAGGTATCTTGAAAGAAGCCCACTCGGGAGACCCACCTGCTGGGTAGGGGAGGTCCCCCAGGGAAAGGCCGGTTGGCAGGGGTGAACCACTGGGTACCAGAGAGGGCATGCCACAGAAGACCAGCCAGAGAGTGCATCGTCACATCGAGGAACTCCTTGTGGAGTGCAGAGATCATCATGGGGAGGGGGCTCCTCAAAACCCACCCTGGAGGCCAAGACAGAATGGATATGTGTGATGGATCACCCACGTCCAGCCCTCTAAGACTTTGCCCCGTCCTCTCATCAACTCTTCCCCACCCGGACTTGGACAGAGGGTGGCAGCGAGGGAGAAAAAGAACAGACCTGCCCCTCCTCCTGCCCACTGGGTGGGCACTGAGCTGGGGAGGAAAGTGGCTCTTGTGAGACTGAGTTTTGATTGACAGAAGTCTGTACTCCTCATGCTTGAAAATGCGACCACAGTTATGACATAGCTCAAAGTGACTGAAAAGCTATGGGACAGCCCCAGCTGTCATCCAGGGGCTGGAAGAGCAGAGCTGACCAACCAGCACTGAAAAACAGTGATGGGGGAAAAAGGAAAAGAAAGACATGTATGTGCCATGACGTTCTGCCCATTCAGTAAATCAGTTGTTTGTCTTTTTTTTTTTTTTTTTTGGAACACAGTCTCTCTCTGTTGCCCAGGCTGGAGTGCTCCCTGCAGCCTCAACCTCCAGGGCTCAAGTGATCCTCCCACCTCAGCCTCTTGAGGAGCTGGGATCACAGGCACATGCCACCACACCTGGCTAATTTTTTATAGAGATGGGATCTCACTATGTTGCCCAGCTGGTGTCGAACTCCTGTGCTCAAGTTGATCCTCCCACCTCAGCCCCTCAAAGTGCTGGGATTACAGATATGAGTCACCATGCCTGACCAGATTTTAAATACGTATTTTATTTGTATTTAAAAATATGTATATACAGGAAAAGTTACAGACAAATACGTGCAAACGCTCCTGTGATGAACAGACTGTTGACTACCTATCCAACCTCTAATTGCCTTCAACGCTTCCTACAAGAACCTGAATGTTGTTCAGGTAACCACCCAGCTCTGAGGTCACCTGGGCTGGGAGAGGCAGGTTGGTCTAAGCCAGGAGTTCTCAAAAGGAACAGCACCATTCCCTAAGTGTGTTCTGGAAATTGGTGGGGGCTTTGACATTTTGTGGGGAGGGCCCTTGCTATCATCTTTCAATAAACAGGGTCTAGGATGGCTAAATACTTTACAATGTGTGAGACAGTCCTTCCTAAGAGGAAATGGTTCCATATCCCACGAGACTTTCTGATGTCTCATGAGACTTTTATGTAGATGAAAATCCTTTTTAAGCCTAAAACTTCATTCCATTTGATGTATAAGCTCCAAGTATCTTTTTGCATGTTTTTAAATATGCCCTGAATTCCCTAGGAATTATCCTACTGTATAAATCAAGGGAAGGTTGCTCTGTGTTTTCTTTGAAGCTTTACCAAGAGTTGTTCGCCATTTTGGAAAATCATGCCACCAGTGGCAATGGCCTCGTGCTGGGTGAGTCATCTCCCGCATCTATGTGTATGGTGGGGTAACCTTGGCATTTCCGTGTGCAGCTGCAAGCATCTCACCACTTCATTGTGTTCTGTAGAGTCTGCTGCCTGAGCCTTTGCTTATTATAAGACATACTGTTTTGTCTTGAATTACTTTTACTTTCTCCTTTACATTACAGCTAGGGCATCAATTGGATTCTTTTTTGAAATGTGTATTTGTCGGTACATTCTGTGATCTGTGAATTTTGTTTCTGGATTGCGGGAGGGTGGTTACAAGAATACAGTCATCGTTTTCAAGAGGGGTAGTTGGTCTGATAGCATTGGGGACGGCTGCTTGCCCTGGGATGTCCAAAGGGGTCCCTTTCCCTTGCCAGCGATGGGCTCAGGCATGGATGTGTGACGTCAGTCTGGCCAGTGGGATATGTGGGCTAAGTCTGCAGGAGGGCTTTGGGGGAAAGATTTTTCTCCTAAAAATAGGAGGGAAGAGGTGCCTTCTTTCCCACCTCTGGGCACTGTCTTGTTTTGATCGTGTGCCTGACTCACAGCAATGAGGTTAGGAAGCCCAAGGACAAAGTCCAAAAACCTAGGGGGCAGAGCAGAAGGGTAGAAGGGAACTTGGTCATATTGCTGAGCTGCTAAATCATCAGCCGTAGTGCCACCCTCATTTGCATTTAATCTACATGTAAATCAGTAGATCTGCGTAATTCAGAGAGGTGGGACTATGGCTGAATGTCAGTCATTTTGTTTTGATTGTTAAAATTTGCCTCTTCAGACAAAATAGACAAAACCAAAATCCTTTCTAAAGGAAAAAAGTAATAATGCATGTGACAGAAAATTAAAACAGTATGAAATATGTTTATAATGAAGTCAGTCACCTTCTACCAGTTGCCAATCTGTTTCCCAGAGGCAACAAATGTTACCAGTTTCTTGTGAGCTCTTCTAGAAATAGTCTATGCATATATATGCATAGGGATATAATACATATGTATGTACTCATGTGAGTGCACATACAATGCTTCACTTTCAAATGTACCATTATATATTGTGGGTTCTTCCTTTATTTTGTTTTTTTTCTTGTCAAGAAGTATAGAGTTAGGAAGAAAAATATCTTTGATACTGTCCTACATAAAGAATAATTAGGGGCCGGGTGCGCGGTAGCTCACGCCTGCAATCCCAGCACTCTGGGAGGCCGAGGCAGGTGGATCACCTGAAGTCAGGAGTTCGCGACCAGCCTGGCCAACGTGGAGAGACCCTGTCTCTGCTAAAAATACGAAAATTAGCCTGACGTGGTGGCGGGAGCCTGTAATCCCAGCTACTTGGAAGGCTGAGGCAGGAGAATCGCTTGAACCCAGGAGGTGGAGGTTGCAGTGAGCTGAGATTGCACCACTGCACTCCAGCCTGGGTGACAGACTGAAACTGTCTTAAAAACAAAAAACAAAAAACAATACTAATAATTAGAGAAGTCATCTTCTTTGTATGATAAAGTAGAAAACTCACCGTGTAAATAATTTTTTTCCAACCCATTTTGACCTTTGTTTATTTTCTTATTACAATTTTACTTTCAAAACCTAGATGTGGAATGCCCAAGATGTGTGTGGCCTGGTGCCTGAGTGAGCACCTAAGTTGCCCAACAACATGTATAGTACAATCTCCCTTTCAAAAACTATTGTACCAACTACTAATGTCCTTTAAATAATACATGCCAAATTATTATTTAAACAATGTTTTTCATTCCTCTTTTTAAATTTTCTAGTTCTTTTTTCTATTAGAGACAGGGCCTCGCAGTGTTGCCCAGGCTGGTCTTGACCTCCTGGCCTTAAGTGATCCCCCCACCTTTGCCTCCCTAAGTGCCAGGATTACAGGCCTGAGCCACCGTTCCTGGGACAAAAGTTTTTAATGGTGATCCCCACTGAGGACTGTAAGGGGAAGAAGTATTTGGGGGTACATTTAATGCCATATCCTTATGTCTTATTTAAAAGTTTCTGAAACAAATATGGATTAGTTTTATGACATAAGTAATTTTGGGGGATGAAAGAAAAGCCATTTGTTTATCCTCTTCCTAGTGTGCTAAATACTGAGTGGCCGGATGTGTGTGAGACCCCTGGGTGTAATACAAGCGTGTGTAAGTGTGTGTTAGCGGGAGCTGGGGTAGGGTTGTTGTTAATTCTGCTCCTCCTGTGTGAGTGGCCTCCTTTGCTCCCCTAATGCTCTTTTGTCTCCTCTCTTCTCGGTGCCTTCCTCTCGAGTTCCCTTTCCCCTTTGCAGCCTTTCTCTTTTTATACATAGTAAGCAACAGAGGTGACAGGTTGGAGGCAGGGGGCGAGTCTTAGCCCATTCAGGGCTCTGCTGCCCACTTCCAGGTCTGCACAGATAGGAAAACGGCTGCAAGAGGCACATGCAAATTCCCCGGGGTGCCCTCGCCACCCCTAGCCAGCTCCCAGGGCCACAAAGGAGGTCCTGGCCGCTCTGCCGAGTGCTTCGGTTCCCAGCCTGCAGTGCATGTACTCCAGAGTCCTTGCTGCCCTGGAGGCTGGGTCCAGAGCCTGGGCTCTGGGCAGCTGCTGCGGTGGGCCCACTTCCCTGGAGCAGGGCAGGAGCAGCGCGGGGCCCAGCCAATGCGGGGCCGAAGCCCTCAGGATTTGCTACGTCGAGCATTGAGCTCAGAGCTGACAGATGGAGTCAGATGGGCAAACTAATTATATTTTTCATTTTTTTTTCCTTGGACATTTGTGAGTCTGCAGGAGCTTAATTCATGTATTAATTACACCTCAGAGCTAAATGAGGGGGCTGGAGTGCCTCCAACAGCCTTTGCATTTTATTAGGAAACGTTGCACACATACTTGCCTTCCTAAGGAAATAGCTGCTAAAGCTTCCCTCTGAGGAACTCTGTGGGCCTTGAGGAAACGGAACTCTTTAGCCGCTCAGGCGGGGGCCCAGGTGGAACACTGCAGGCCAGGCTTCAGTTCAGCCTGTGAGCTGACGTTAGAACCTTTGGATTCATCTTCCTCCCCTCACCTGTGGCAGCATCTCCACTGAAGGGAAGCAGTCCCCTCACTGAACCCCCAAAGCCCCAGCCCCCTCAACTGCTGCGTGGGTTTTCCCTGATCAGCTGTGGCATGGTTGTGTTGCACTGGGCCGCTGTCTCCAGGCTGAGGCCAGAGACCTGTTTACAGGGCCTGGGGCTACCAGAAGGGAGTGACTCTCAGTTGGGTCCCCCATATGTGAGCCAGGCACCTGAGGACAGGCCTCTTTCAGGGAGGTGGAAGGAGACAGGGTCTGGCTTTCTCTCTTGAGCCTGGACTTGGGGGGGTCTGGTAGTCTTGATGTGGAACTCGGCCAGTGCCCAGGAGGCTGGGCTGGGCCAGGTGGGGCCTTTGTAAAGGCCAGTAAGTTGGTGGGAGGAGGTCATTCTTGTGTGAGCCAGGCCCTAGAGCCTAGGGCTCCTTAATCCCCCCCTTTCTTGTCCTCCAGTTCTTTATGAAATCTTGTCTACAGCTGCTGTGCTGCTGGCCTGTGTCGTGGGGGTGGGAATGTGGAGAAAGTATCTGCCGTCTACTCTTTGGCCAGTTTTCCAGAGGGAAGCAGCACCCAAGGCCTTAGGCTGGGGCATTGTTGCTATCACGGTGATCCCCAGAGGAAAGGATGGAGGGAAGGCCTTGGGGCGGGGCAGCACCCTCCCCGCTCTTAGCAGGCCTGAGAGTTCATGTCTAAGGGAAGCACTTCTTTAAAAGGGCTCAGGAAAGGCCCCAAGGCTCTCTAGTGCCTACGGGCTGGCAGACTGCTGCCTGGCAACAGCAGGTATCTAACTGGTGTGCTGGCCACTGGGCTGATGGTGGGCCTGCCTTCTGCACCCAGTTGGGCGGGTCACTATAGGGCAGGCTGGCTTTACACAGCAGGTGGAGGCTGGTCAACATCGTCACACTGCGAAGTGACTGTCAGTGGTGAGTTCAGGGGAGTGTCGATATGTGTGTATGCCTTAGGAAGAGGAAGGAACACGGACACATCCACTGAATGCGATCTCTCTTTTGGCAGGTATTTTTGCCTGCTTTGTTCACTTTATTCTTTCTGTTTTTTTTGTTTTTTGTTTTTTTTTTTTGTTTTTTTTGACTTGGAGTTTTGCTCTTATTGCCCAGGCTGGAGTAGTATAGTGTCGCAACCTCGATTTACTGCAACCTCTGCCTCCCGGATTCAAGTGATTCCCCTGCCTCAGCCTCCCGAGTAGCTGGGATTACAGGCACCCACCACCATACCCTTTTGTATTTTTAGCAGAGATGGGGTTTCACCATGTTGGCCAGGCTGGTCTTGAACTCCTGACCTCAGGGGATCTGTCCACGTCAGCCTCTTAAAGGGCTGGGATTACAGGCGTGAGCCACTGCACCCGGCCTGTTCAGTTTATTCCAAGAACCTAGAAAAACTCCAGGCACACAGCAGGTGGCCGTAAGGAGCCAGCAGGAGGTGGTCTGAGGAAAGCTAACTATAGCTGCTCCCAAATCATCTTTGGGGCAAAGCTGACAGACAGGTGGCCGATGAGTCTCAGGGGTGTTTTAACATATTTCGTGATGCTGTAACAGAGTACTGCAGGCTGAGTCATCTATGAAAAAATAACAGTTCATTTGTCTCATGGTTCTGGAGGTTGGGAAGTCCATGACTGGAAGGCCACATCTAGTGGGGCGTTCCATGGGGGAAAGGGAGAGACGGAAGGGGGCCACATTCGATTTGATAACAAACCTATTCTCATGATAATGGGCCCACTCCTGCAATGAGGACAAATGCATTGGTGAGGGCAGAGCCCTCATGACCTCAGTATCTACTAAAGTTCCTCCTTCTCCACACTGTTGCATCGGAGGTCTTTCGGGGATGCCTTCAAACCATAGCAGAGACGCTTTTGTGCCTGCCCAAAGCTCGTTAGAGGCCAGGTTGGGCGGGGAGTCTCGGGCAGGAATAACAGCCAAACTTTCATCCATTCCCTAACCCATCTGTGTTGTGAGGGCCCTGAGGCCAGCGTGTTCACGACTGCAGCCTCCAACCAGCTGAGCTAATTGACAAGAAATCTGCTCTGCCTGATGCTATGGGGGATACTCAGATTTTCTGTGCCCCTAAGATGACCCAAAGCATGCACATGCTTATTAGTGGGATTTCATCCCCTCAGTGAAGTTTTTGGTTCTTGCTTTTAATAATGGAGCAAGAGAAGCCAGTGGGAAGTCTGCTGACAAGGGAATGACCGCCATGTAGGCACTGGCAGGCTTGGAGTTAGGGGCTCAGCTTCCTGGTGTAGCCCGTGGCAAGCTCACCCTGGGAGGGGCTTGGGGCCTTGTGGATTTCATTCCTGACGTTCCATCTGCTGTGCCTGCTACCGGTTGCCCTGCCAGCCTGTCTGTGCAGGAAGAGTGTGGAAATAAGCTAGAACCCTTGTGCAGGGAGCCCTGTGGTAGTCACCTAGTCATCAGCCCTCCCTCTATCTACTCGACTATAGGCCAAAGGCCCAGCCAGATGCTACCATGGGGCCAGGCGGGGGCTCATGCTGCTGGATTCGTCCTGGAATCAGGTATCTGATCAGTCTCCCCCTGGGGCAGGAGAAGGAGCCAGCTGTTGCCCTCTCTGCAAGAGGCAGGATGCAGCGGATCCTGACGCCCTTCCCCGGAGGGCCCTTGGCTTGCAGGCACATGGCATCTCCCATCTTCTCTCTGGAGCCTCAGGCCAGCCTTCCCAAGATGGGATGCAGGGAACCTCAATGATCTTCCCCGAGAGGTGGCCAGCATGTTTGACAGATAGCGCTCTGGATCCAGCCTGTCTGCATGCATTTGTTTCGTCCTTTCGCATTCAGCCAGCCCTGAGACAAGACTAACCCTTCCTGACAGAATCAGTTCAGCCTTGTCCTCTGAGCAGAGCCCAGGGTGGTCAGGGGATAGGCTGGGGCCAGCTGGGCTCTCTGGCCATTGCTGGCTGGTGGAGGACACATAGGGAGCCCTGACGGGCCCAGCAGACAGGGTCCAGCCCAGTGGACAGAGCAGGAGAGGGAGCTGGGGGCAGGGGCAGAGAGTGGATGAAGCCTCTGCAGCTTCTCCCAACCCCAAAGCCAAAGGAGGGAGGGGATCAGGCAGAGGGGCCTGGTTTATTTTCTTCCATCTCCACCCCATCCCTATTCTGAGGCCCAGTTTTCTCAGTTTTCCCAAAATGGAGGCCCACAGTTTTGGGAATCAGACTAGCCTGAGTTTGAATCCTGGGCACATGGAGCAGAGGGAAGGGGTCCCGTGGCCACCGGAGAGCACACGTAAGTATGGAGTCTCCACTAAAAGTCTGCCCTGTCCACCCCAAATAGGCTTGTCCTTGGGCAGAGTTCTCTCCTCTCTGCATTTGAATGATGCCCTGAAGTGTCCTGCTGCCAGTGCCTGGAAGGCCACCATGTATAGCTCACTGCCCATTTAAGCTTTGCCCTCCGCAGCCAATGAAGGAATTGGGCATTCACAATGCTTACGGAAGTTCAGGGAGGGACCCCAGACTGGGGTGGCACTTGGGGGTGACGGGGAGTGTGAGCAGAGGTCTGGAGAGGGAGTAGGGGGTGGGTTCCCGCTGCCAAAGAGAAGACTGTTCAGAAAAGGGAAGCAGGCTTGTGTCTCTGCCAGCCCCTCCCCGTGTCTCACTACTGGACTGGGGACAGGGGCCTAAAGGGTCAAGGAAGGACTTGCCGCTGGGTCATCTCTTGGGATGCCAGGGGCAGGGGCAGGCCAGGCAACTGAGATGGGAACAGAGTGCCTGTTAGGAGCCAGGGCCAGCTGTTTCCCTTGCCCCCACCCCCTCCACATCGTCACAGGGGCCAAACTGACTGGGGAGCTGGGTGAGGGCTGAAGCTCGGAGGAGATCTGGGGCTGTGCAGAGAGCCTGGAGCACTTCTGAGGGCTTAAAAAAAGCGAGTGGAATCCATTCTACTCCTGGAAGGATCAGAAAACAGAGGAGATGCACATTCCTGGCCTAACGTATTATAAATATACTATTCCCTTCACCGCCCACAAAATAGCAAGCAGTTTTTGAATACTTGCCATGGCAGGCACGAGTGTACACGCATGTGTGCTCTTGTGTGATCCAGCCTGCGAGACGCAGAGTGGGAACAAGAGAGAAGTGCACGTCGTACATTTGGGAGGGGAGGTCAGGAGACGCTAGGAAGGGAGGTCGGGAGATGCTGGGAGGGGCGTGTCAGGAGACGCTGGGAGGCGAGGTCAGGAGACGCTGGGAGGGGCGTGTCGGGAGACTCTGGGAGGGGCGTGTCGGGAGACGCTGGGAGGGGCGTGTCGGGAGACGCTGGGAGGGGCGTGTCGGGAGA
>NW_012102587.1:6492940-6498277 GCF_000951045.1 Mandrillus leucophaeus
GGGAGATGCTGGGAGGGGAGGTCAGGAGACGCTGGGAGGGGCGTGTCGGGAGACGCTGGGAGGGGCGTGTCGGGAGACGCTGGGAGGGGCGTGTCACAGGTGAGCAACGCGTGTCACAAAGTGTCGCTCTCAAAGGACCAGAGTGCTGGAGTATTTATGCCTCAGCTCCCATGGCCACTGGTGAATGGCTGCTCCGGCAAGTCAGTGATTGCAGGGCTCTCCCAGCCTCGGGTGCAAAGAGGCAAAATGCAGAGTGGGTTCTGGCAGCCGGCCCTTTCTGCACCTCGGGCACAGAAGTGTAGACCCTGGCAGTTCGAAGGGTGGCCCCTGTGCACCGAGGAAATGTGGGCGCATGATGTCTGCCGCAGTCGTGTGAGTCCCATTGTCCAGGTGAGGAAACTGAGGCTCACAGAGGGCTCTTGCCCAAGGTCCTCCAGCTGGCGGTGGCTGTGCTGGGATCTGCTGCTGAAGGCCATGTACTTTTTCCTCTGAGCCCAGCACATTCTGTCTGTTTCTAAGATGGAGCATTCCTGGGGCCAGGGACCGTACCTCCTCCCCCGCCTGAGCCAGCGTGTGTCAGGAAAGAGTTTGGTGCCCAGTAAGTGGCAAATAGAAAGATTATTTCTGGCCCCTAATATCAGACTGCAGACAGATAGTCCTCATTAGTGGCATTGAAGTGGGCCTGGAAGAAAAAGTGAGAATCAGATTCTGTTTTAAATGTACCAGGAGCTCACCGTTAAAGGGCTGGGACTTCTTCTTCTTCTTCTTCTTCTCCTTCTCCTTCTCCTTCTTCTCCTTCTCCTTCTCCTTCTCCTTCTCCTTCCTTCTCCTTCTCTTTCTCCTTTTCTTGCTCTTCGTCGTCATCATCATCTTCTTCTTCTTCTTCTTCTTTTTCTTTTTCTTTTTTTTTTTTTTTTTGAGGTGGAGTCTTTCTGTGTCACCCAGGCTGGAGTGCAGCAGTGCGATCTCAGCTCACTGCAACCTCCACCTCGCAGGTTCAAGTGATTCTCCTGCCTCAGCCTCCCAAGTAGCTGAGATTACAGGTGCATACCACCATGCTTGGCTAATTTTTGTATTTTTAGTAGAGGTGGGGTTTTACTATGTTGGCCAGGCTGGTCTTGAACTCCTGACCTCAGGTGATCCTCCTGCCTCGGCCTCCCAAAGTGCTGGGATTACAGGCATGGGCCATAGCACTGGGTCTGCTACTTCTTTTTTTAAAATGAGCAGTGTCTTCTATCTGTGTTATGGGCTGAATTGTGTCCTGTCTTCCAAATTCGTATGTTTAAGTCCTCACTCCCAGTACCTCAAAATGTGACTAATTTGGAGACGCAGACTTTAAAGAGATAATTAAGGTAAAACGAAATCCTATGGGTGGCCAGTAATTCACTTTGACTGGTGTCCTTATAAGAAGAGGTGATTAGGACACAGACACACACACACAGGGACAACCATGTGAAGATACAGGGAGAAGAGGGGTAGCTGCAAGAAGAGAGGCCTCAGGGGGAGCAACCCTGCCAGCCACTGCCTTGATCTCAGACTTCCAGCCTCCAGAGCTGTGAGAGAATAAATGTCTGTTGGTTAAGCCACCCAATCTGTGGCATTTGTTAAAACAGCCCTTACAAACTCATGCAATCTGCTATACCAACCCAGGTGGATATACGGTATTTGAACTTGAAGGTTATCTCTCCCACCCTCTTATTTTACAGGGGAGCAACAGATCCAGAGAGGGGACCTAAGGCACTCAATGCATGGAGAATTAGGGCCAGTGTGGGAACCAAGCTTTTTATAACCTTGGTGTGCTTAAAGCCAGGGGCACCTGCACCACCATCTTTTAGCCAGCACCTCCTGACCCCCGTCAGTGCCCTTGGCTCCTACCCCGAGGAGGAGACTTGGGACCAGACTCGGTTTTCTAGACTATTAGCTGGAGAAGTGCAGCTGCAAGAAGTTGCTCAAGACACTGTCCCTCCAGACCCAGAGGATGTAGGGGAAGAGCTGAAGGAGAAGGTGGTTCAGGCTCATCACACAGACTGACTGACTGTCTTCCAGGCCTCAGTCTCATCATCTGTCAAATGGAGACCATGATATCTATGATCCCAGCTATGGTGGCAAAGTTCCCTCCCTGCCAGCGGGCTGTGAGGATGACTCATGATGGCTGTGGAAGACTTGCTTCTGAATATACACACCCCTGGAAAACACAAAAAAAACCCTGAAAACGCCACATAGAAAACGGGGCGAAAACAACACATGCTACTTGGCTACTGTGTGACCTTGGGGAAGTTGCTTAACCTCTCTGAGCTTCAGTTTCCTCACCTGTAAAACGGGACTAATCACTTAAATATGGAATGGCTGTTACGAGGATTACATCAGAAAGCTGGTATCTCCAAAGGGCTGCATACATGCATCAAAACCTCCTCACCTGCTCCCCTTGGCACTTTCAAACTCTGCTATGATTTTGTAGAAAGGTGGGGAATTTAATCTCTGATCCACTCCCTCTGAGAGGTGATCTGCAGGGGCGAGGCTCCTCATGCCGACAATGGGCCTGTGCTTGGTGTGGGTGGTGATTCCCTGCCCATTCCCTCTGGTCCTGGAGCCCTTCTGTTACTGGTGCACTGGGATCCTTTCTGCCTGAAGGCCTCTTTATGAGTCATGTAAACGGGGACCTGGCAGGGGTTCTTTAGAACAAACATTTTCACTGTCTTTAGAGGATCTGGCTCTCCAGTTTCCCAATTAATGAGAGCTCAGGTTGACCCGGGATTTGACAAAAGCTTGCTCCCACTTTCAAGTTTGTCGACAGACTTTCCTGCTCTTCCTCATCCCCACTTTATTTCTACCAACTAGAAAGATTACCCCTCCTCCCTGTGCCCTTCCGGATTTTACCAACCTGAGGTTCAAGAGCCCCTCTCCTTAATACCCCCATGCGTTGGCATGTGGTTTTCTGAGGCCCAGAAATCCCTTCCTTTCTTTATCCTCTGGTTCATAAAACTCAGATCAGATGGCCTCTTTCTCCGGGAACCCTTCTCTGGGCTTTCCAGACACAACGGACCGGCCTGCTGCTGTGGCCTATGCTATAGGCATCTGGGCAAGAAAGGATTGACCGTAATAACTGCCCAGGGCCACCAGGGGGCATGCTACCCAGGACGGCTCAAGGGCTGTGCAACATGGGGCGTCTGTCTAATTGGAACCCCAAGCACGAAGTGACATTGCAGTGGTGTACCTGGAGCTCTGGACCACGGGGCAGCAGTCAGAAGTCAGTAGGCACTGTCCTAGGCAGACAGACAGGGATGCAGCCCCACCAGCGTCTGCAGTCGTTCACTGAGCGCCCGTGGAGACCCAGGGCCTCCTGCTTCCCTGAGGACGGGCTGAAGCAGAAATGCAGCCAGTCAGGAGCTCGTCCAGATTTCTCAGCAGAGAGGGAGCTTTCAAGCACACCTTGCTTCTTCACAGAGTCCCCAGCCTAGGGGGCTTTGATAGGGTAAAGCCTACCTGCAATTAGAATCACGATTCTGGCCCAGAGTGGGTTAGAGCAGCCCAGCGGATGCCTCCCCAAGTCGCCTCTCAAGGATGCTCCTGGCTCTCCAGGTGATAACCATGCCTAACATGTACTTTTTATTATTTATGTATTTATTTTTTTTTGAGATGGAGTCTCGCTGTGTCACCCAGGCTGGAGTGCAGTGGCTCAATCTCCGCTCACTGCAACCTCCGCCTCCGGGGTTCAAGTGATTCGCCTGCCTCAGCCTCCCAAGTAGCTGGGATTACAGGCATGCACCACCACACCCGGCTAATTTTTGTATTTTTAGTAGAGATGGGGTTTCCACCTGTTGACCAGGCTGGTCACGAACTCCTGACCTCAAGTGATGCTTGCTTCGGCCTCCCAAAGTGCTGGGATTACAGGTGTGAGCCACCGCGCCCGGCCCACCTGACGTGTACTTCAGAGGGGCCTTTGTCCCCTTACTTGTTGGCTACTTCTACCAGGTGGGAGCCCTTCAAAAGCATTGACCACATCTTGTTCACCCTGGCATCCCCAGTAAGGCCTGGCCCAAGAGAGTGACCTGTAAATGGCACCTCGAGGCCCTCCAGGCTCACTGGGTTTCCTACGGACACAGCATTCTCTATGTGTGCCTGTACCCACATGCTCCCGGCACACTGGAGGGGCTCACGTGTCCCACATAAGAGAGGCGAGTAGGGGCAGGGCCTGGCCAAGGCTCTGAATGAGAGGTGGGGCAGGTCTCATTGAGCACTGGGGAAATTAACTGAGGGGTCCACATTGACCTCCCTACTCTCTCCTTCCCCTCTCCCCACGTGAAACTCTTCAGGACCTCGCTGTCTTGTCCTTGGGAGACATGAGAGCTGGTCTTAGGTGTCGACTTGGCTAGGTTACAGTCCCCAGTTATTCCATCAACACTAATCTAGGAATTGCTGTGGAGGTATCTTGTAGATGTGTATCTTAGTCTATTTTCTGTTGCTATAACTGAATACCTGAGACTGGGCGATTTAAAAAGAAAAGAAATGTGTTTCTTAGAGTTCTGGAGGTTGAGAAGTCCAAGGTTAAGGGGGCCCATCTGATGAAGGCCTTCTTGCTAATGGTCAGTGCAGGGCATCATATGGGGAGGGGGCTCAAGAGAGAGAGCCAAGCTGGATTTTTGTAACAGACTCACTCCTGTGATAACTAATCCACTCCCATGATAACCCATTAATCCATGAATGCCCACATGACTCAATTACCTCTGAAAGGCCCTATCACCTGCCTGCCAATACTATTAAATTAGGGATTAAGTTTCAGATTGAGTTTTGGAGGAGACATTCAAGTCACAGCAATGTGGTTGATATCTATAATTGGTTTTTTGTTTTGTTTTGTTTTGTTTTGGAGTATAAGTGGCAAGATCATAGCTGACTGCGGCCTTGAACTCCTGGGTTCAAGTGATTCTCCCCCCTTGGCCTCCAGAGTAGCTAGGAGTATAGGAGTGTGCCCCCATACCAGGCTAATTTTTTAATGTTTTGTAGAGATGAGGCTCTTGCTCTGTTGCCCAGTCCTGTCTCAAACTCCTGGCCTCAAGCAATCTTCCTGCCAAAGTGCTGGGATTACAGGCATGAGCCACTGCACTGGGCCAGTTGACCTTAAATAAAGGAGATAATCTGAGTGGGCATGAGTCAATCAGTTGAAAAGCCTTAGGAGCAGAGCTGAGGCTTTCTTGAGAAGAAATCCCACCTGTGGACGGCAGCATCAGCCTGAGAGTTCTGGACTGCCCCTCGTGAGAGCCTGCACTGGGGATCCAGCCCCCACAGTCGTGTAAGCCAATTTCTTGCAACACATCTCTTTTTTTTTTTTTTTTTTTTTTT
>NW_012102587.1:6498402-6511139 GCF_000951045.1 Mandrillus leucophaeus
GCCTGCCACCACACCCAGTTAGTTTTGTATTTTTAGTAGAGACAGGGTTTCTCCATGTTGCTCAGGCTGGTCTTGAACTCCTGACCTCAGGTGATCGGCCCACCTTGGCCTCCCAAAGTGCTGAGATTACAGGCATGAGCCACCATGCCTGGCCACAACACAGCTCTTAATATCTGCCTCCTACTGGTTCTGTTTCTCTGATGGAATCTTCTCAGATGCAGGCAGGCTGGGGAAGCTCCCTATACCTGGGAAAGGCAGGAGGAATCAAGATGGTGCATCAGTGTCCACGCTGGGGCACTCACTGTATGGCAGACAGTGTCCTAATGCTTTTGTCACATTTAACCCTCCAAGCATCATATGTCACAGGTTTATTATCCCCATTTTATAGTTGAAGCAACTGAGGCACAATGAAATTATGTGGCCAGGGTCATATAGTATGTTGCAGGCCTGGATCAGAAACTCCTGGTTCCAGGGCACAACATTTTAGCCTTTTTGTGCCAATGACCTCTGTTTCATCTTGGTGAGGCCATGGACCCCTCCTCTGAATGATGGTTTCATACGCATAAAGTAAAATAAACAAGGTTACAAAGGAAACTATTTCTAAAACGTAATCATCAAAATATCCTAAAACATAAACTTATAATACAGTATGTGCTTTTTTACTAAAGCGTCCCATTCACTGGACTATTGGGCTCTACACGTCACACAACTGTATGTCACGGATCTGCAATTATTGTACTGGGCTGTGAAAACTCTATGATTCTCAGGAACAGAAAACCAAACACCGCGTGTTCTCACTCATAAGTGGGAGTTGAACAGTGAGAACTCACGGACACAGGGAGGGGAGCATCACACACCGGGGCCTGTCTGGGGGTGGGGAGCGAGGGTAAGGAGAGCATTAGGACAAATACCTAATGCATGCGGGGCTTAAAACCTGGATAAGGGGTTGATAGGTGCAGCAAACCACCATGGCACATGTATACCTGTGTAACAAACCCACACGTTCTGCACGTGTATCCCAGAACTTAAAAGTAAAATAAAACAAAATAAAAAATAGAAAAAACTTTGTGATTCCTCTTGGTGGCAAAGTCACACTTGTGTCAATATTGTCACACTTATTGTCAAACTTTGTGATTCCTCTTGGTGGCAAAATCACAATTATTGTCAATTCTGTGTGGTTCCTTGCTTGCCCTCCTGATGTTAGTGATAAGAGAGATATATTTCTTCCTCTCTGATCTGGGCAGACTTCACCACACCTCTGTGACATCTGCTTTGTGCCAGGGGCTCCACTCCTGTCCATGAGCTTGTTCCATCGCCAGCCCCCAAAAAGCAGATGTCACAGAGGGGTGGTGGCTCCTCCCTCCAGGACACAGATGGGCATGAGGGGTGAGGGTCCTCGGAAGACACAGTCAGTTGGGGAAACTCCCAGGCCAAGCTCAGCGCCCCCCCCACCCCCCAGCTCTGATGGCCGGCCTGCCCTTGCTCCTGCACTAGTGGCCCCCAGGCCTGGACCCGCTTGCATTCCCCACACGTCCCTAGTGTCATGCCGCAGCCCGGCCCTGCAGCTCCCTCGCTGCTCCTCTCAGGGATAGAGGCCGCGGCTGCCTGGTGTTTCCTGCAGAACGTTCCCATGTTTGTGTCAACCCTGGGCTGAGCTCAGCCAGCTGGCTCACCCTCCTGCATGCAGAGTGGCTTGGCCGACTGGTAGCCTGAGGACAAGGCAGAGGTCTCTGGTGCAGAGTGAGAAGGGGCAAGGGTGACAGCCAGGCTGCCTCAGAGCTTTGCTCACCCACCTCCCCGCCCACCCCCCAGTGCCTGCCATCAGGACTGGAGGTGGGAGTAGGGGGTGTGGGGGCCTTCAAGTGTAGCAGCTGAAGAGGCACCCCCACATCTTCCTCCTTCCCCCCCCGAAACAACCAGGCCAGTCATGATGAAAATAAATCTCCCAGCGTGACAGCCTGATTTGGGCCTCAGCCTCACCCCCTCCTCATCTCCATGTTGCTTCTCCCACTGTGAGAAGAAAGGGATGAGGAAACAAAAAGGTTTAAGTGCCCATTATATGACAGGCGCTTTAAAAAATACATATATTTTTAGAGACGGGATCGCGCTATGTTGCCCAGGCTGGAGTGCAGTGGCTGTTCACAGGCATGATCCCATGACTGATCTGCACGGGAGTTTTGACCTGTTCTATTTTCAACCTTGGCTGGCTGACCCCTCCCTGAGGCATCCTGGTGATCCCCTGCTTCCAGGAGGTTACTGTATTGATGCTGAACATTGTGTGGGCCCCTGATGGGCACTGCGGGTGCACTACAGCCCAGAACTCCTGGGTGCAAATGATGTCACCTCAGCTTCCTGAGTAGCTGAGGTGCACGCCACCACCGCGCCCGGCGTGTGCCAGGCACTTTGAATACATGATCTTGTGTACTCCTCATTAGCACCTAGAAGTTGTTACTATTATACCAATTTGACAGGTGAGGAAGCTCAGGCTCAGAGACGGCGTCACCCAATAGTAAGAGGCCAGAATCTGAACCCAGCTCTGGCGCCAAGATCCAGTCTCTTTCCACTTCATGCACTGCCTTCCTCTGGTCGGCCTTTACCAACCCCTGGCACTCAGCTCCCAGGCTGCACAGAGCATCTTCTATCAATTAGGAAGCCTGTATCCATTCAGACTGAGGTGTTAGTCACTGGATAAGTTGCTCTTCACTGGGATATTTACGTTTTAAGAGGGCTTCAGGGAGATAGCTGCACTCAGGTCTCAGAGAATGGTTCTGTTGCATGGCACAAGGGGGAATGCAATTGTTTGAGGTTTCAGAAGATGGGGAAGGTGTGTGGGGCCTGGGTTAAGGCAGCATGGAGCTGAGAGCTTGGTGTGTGGGCAGGTGGGCAGAGGAAGCTGCAATGACTAATGCCACTTGAAGCGCGACTTTGTCTAAACTGCCCCTACTGGTCCCACCCTCCTGGTGAGTGAACTACTCTGGCCCCTGGGGGAATCCTCCTTTCCTGAGAGGACTCCTGAACCCACAGCCTAGAACTATGACTCCATGTTAACTTTCATTGCAAGGAGTATGAGGAGAGAGGAGTGGAGGTGCCTCCACTCAGGACTTGGGGATTGGCTGAGTGGCAGGGGGACTGGAGTTGACCAAGACCTCTTGGGTCCACCGCCCAGGAGAAAGAGAGGGTTTCCCTTCCTTCCCTGCCTCCAGAGCCTGTCTAGGGAGAGGTTTCTCTTCTCCTCCTCCTCCTCTCCTCCTCCTCTTTCTCTCCTCCTCCTCCTCCTCCTTCTTTCTCTCCTCCTCCTCCTCCTCCTTCTTTCTCCTCCTCCTCTCTCCTTGTCCTCCTCCCCCTCCTCTTCCCCCTCTTCTGCTTCTGCTTCTGGTTCTTCTTCTCCTCCCCTTCCTCTTCCCCTTCTTTGGAATCAAATGTGGAACAGGGAGATTCTCATTCCATATCTCCCCAAACCCCAACTCCTCAAGTTAAGGAAGGCTTGAGTGATTACACCCGTCTGGCAGAGGGGGAAACTGAGGCTTGGAGAGGGGGAGGGGCTGTAGAACCACGATAGGGCCTGGGCTTGCAGGAGAGAGGGCAGTGGGAACACACTTCCTTCTGTGATATTAAATCCTTGCCCCCATTTTGAGAAATGCAAGTTTCTAAAGGATTTCCTCTTCTCAAATCATGCCCTGGAAATCATTACTATGGGGGACTTTGGAAGACAATGCCTCAACCCAGAATTTCTGAGAGTGAGTTTCACAAATATGAGTGTCCCTATGAATAATACAACATAGCAGTTTTCTAGGGTTTTCTACATGCCAGTCTCCCTTCTGAGAGCTTTCCACGCATCGACTCATTTAACTTCCATGACAGCCCTATGAGAAAGGTGCTACCATCATCCCATTTCACAGATGAGGAAACAGTACACAGAGAGGGTGAGCAACTTGCTCAAGGCAACACAGCTAGTCAATGCCAGAGCTAAGTGTGCAACTCAAGCTAGAATATTCTAGAACCCAAGCTCTACTAGTAAATAAAATCTGACCAAATATATCAGGGAAAAATAGCAAGGTCTTCTGTCACCCAAGCTGCAATGTGGTGGTGCTATCTTGGCTCAAAACAGCCTTCGCCTTCCAGGCTCAGGTGATTCTCCCACCTCAGCCTCCCGTGTAGTTGTGACTACAGGCACACACCACCATGCATTGCTAATTAATTTTTTTTTGACACAGAGTTTTTAAGACCAATTTTACCCAGGGATGCTTTTTTTTTTTCTTTCATGGACGGAAAATTCTTTGGGAATTGCTGCCTGGTCCCCAAAGTGACTCCAATGAAGCCCAGACCCTTTGGTAGAGTGGTGGTGGCTGGAGGATTTTTCTGGTTCCCAATGACCCCCAAATTACACTCACTGCATGGCTGCCTTCTCACAGAGTTGCAGGCCTTCCCTAAATGAATCTTCCAGGATCATGTGTTCCTTCCAAATGCTTTACAAAACATGAACATGCAGGATATAATGAGTTGGGAGGAAGCCCTTTTGATGTTGTCAAAGCTGCATTTTTAGCCTCATGATTGACTTCGCTCTCTCCTGCCTGTTGGAGAGGGCTGGTGGTTGCCTCATTACAGCTGTGTTTCATGGGATGTGTGTGTGTGTGTGTGTGTGTGTGTGTGTGTGTGTCAGAGTGGGTGCATAGAGCAAGTAGCTGAGAGGCAGGAAATAGGGAGTCCGAGAGGCAAGAACTATTCCTCTCAGTCACCCAGCCTCCGGCCCAGGCAGGGAGGAAGTCTCTTGCGTAGGCATGAGCAAGGAGCAGGGGGCGTATATGGAGTGCCTGAGATTTCCACACAGAGCTATGGCCGCACATCAAAGCCTGGAACATAAGCTAATTCCTGGATTTCCGAAACCCGATTCCTTCCTGCCGACTAAGTCCGGCAGCCACAGCCATTAGCACCACGGACAGCGGCAGGCCTGCAGGCGCGCCCTGGGAAAGGCCTGGACTTCAGCTGCTCAAGGAGCAGGCAGGCATTGGTGGGACTGAGTTTTGATAGATCAATGGGATATTTTTGCACTGCACTGGGGCTTAGCTGGACTTACTGTGTTTTACTCCTCCTGTATCCCACCTAATGAATACAACGTCACAGAGGGTGGTGACAAGGTGAGGACGATGGTATATCCATGCCCTCCAGGAGTGTGCAGAAGAGACAACTGAGGCTCAGCAACACTGTGGCACTGGACTGTTTGAATCCCCTGCCTTGCCTGTGTCTTCAGTGCCCAGCACATGGCAACTTTCCAGTTAATGTTGATGGATTGGGAAGGTGAGCTCTATTCCGTGGCTAAGTTCTACATCTGCATGGACAAAGGGCTGAGTCTCCTCTAGGGGAAGTCCAAATGGTCTCAGTGAACTTCTTTGAATCAAAAACTTGCTTCCCTCAGCAATCCATAGCTTTACTAACATGGCTGCCAAGAAGAAACAAATAGTCACACCCCTCTAGTGACCCCTGGGGCTGTTGGTGGCTTGTTGTGCCACCCAGGGAAAAACACAGCCTATGCTGGGCTCTCCTGTCTTATTCTACTCTGCCCCACAAATGCATGTTGAGTGACATCTCAGACCCACCCTGTGGCGATGAGGAGACCAAATGACAGAATCTTTGCCTGAAGAACATACAGATTCATAGAGAGAAAAGCCACTCGGGGGAGATAGGATGTGGCAATGGCCATCTGAGTTTTGCCACTTGTCACGTGTGTCACCCCAGCTCTGGGACATAGGTGGTTTGGGGAGGAAAGGTCCATGTTAGCAGATATGATCATGAAGGCAAAGAAGGAGGTTGGAAAAGTAACCCCCACAGGCTTCTCAGCTAGTGAGGGGTAGAGTGTTTCTGCTTTCTGCTAGATCTCGTATCTTGCACATAGTAGGCACTGGATAAATAGTTCCTGCATGGATGAATAATTAAGCTGCACGACCCTGCTACAGGACTGAAAAAAGCTGGGAGGGGAAGGGTGGCTTGAATGATTGGTTCTTTGGCTGGTGTAGTGTGGGAATAAGCTGAGCTCAGTGCAGGAGGACCTGCTTAAATCATCCTCATTTTGGGTTTCTGAGAGCTGTTTCTCTCTCTCTCTCTTTCTCTCTCTCTCTCTCTCTTTCTCTTTTGCAGGGGACTTGGACTCTGGAGAAAGCAGGCCCAGACACTGCACCAAACTCACAGCTCTATGAAGATCCAGCTAGGGCCAGCCCCTTAGAGGCGAGATAATTAGGGCCCCAGCAGCAGTCTCTGAGAGGGCCAAGTGAGAGCTTTCTGGGGCTGGCTGACCCTCTTGACTCAAACGTGTTGCTGCCACTTCTGGGTTAATGGGCCTGGTGGGTGCTTTCTCATTGGTCACTGAGCAGGGCTGTCTGATGTCTTCAAGGGCTGAGACTGGAGCATTCTTTCTCCACCCATTTTAGCTGTGAGCATCTCAGGAGCTCGGGCTGAAAATGGAAACAGGCCTGTGGGTCACTGCGGCCCAGACTCTAAGAACAGCAGAGGCCTGTGCACTCTGCCTCATCCACCCTCTGTCCTACACTGGAGGGCACTAGTTCCTGCCTGAAAGGACTGGAAGAGCCTATGGCACCTACGCCCCACAAAATACCCAGCTCTAGCCAAGTGCCCAGCAGAGGTAGAAAATATGATTTTCCTTCTCTTTCTTTCAGAGTGATCACTCACTAGACACATGAAGAAGACTAAGGGGCTGGAGGTGGGGTATGCAAAGAGAAGTATAGGGCCAGGCTTACTATAGTATCTCCAAAAAGGCCAAAAGTAATGCATAAGCAAAATGGAACTGGAGGACGGAGTAATCAATACCTGTAGAAGGCAGGATCCTGGGAGAAGCCTTGATGGGAAAGGTGGCACATGTAACATACTGTCTACACCAGCCCTGCACAAACCCTTGGCTCTGTACAGACCAGCCTCTTTGCTGTGCCCCAGATACCAGTTGGGCAGCTCGACCTGCACTATCCACCCAGACCTCTCACAGGTTCAAGTCTCACTTGTTCTTGAAGGTCCTGCTCTGTCTCTTCATCCTGGGATAGGCTTCAAGTGCTGTGGGTAGCCACAGTGACTTGCATTTGGCAACCTCTTCTTGCCTGTACTCCTTGTCTATACCACCTAAATACAGATGGCTACTTAGGTGCTGTTTGTTAGTCTTGTTCCTCCATCTAGACCGCAAGATCTTTAGCAAGAACATCATCTTCATGCCTCTCACCCTACCCACCCCAGCACAGCATTCTGCATAGGGTAGGTAAACATGCTCCTTGGAGGATGAAAGAGCAGATAAATTAATAAATAAGGAAAGAAAGAAGAGAAGAAGAAAAAGAGGGAAAGAAGGAGGGGGGAATGAGAGAGGGAGGGAGGGAAGAAGGAAGGAAGGAAGGAGGGGAGGAAGGAAGGGAGAAAAGAGAGAAGGAAGAGAGGAAGCAAAGAAGGAATACTTCTCTGTTTTTTGCAAAGGCTAACAGGATCCTGCATGGCCAATCAAGTTCCTTCTTTGCCTTCCTTTCTTACTTTTCCAGCATAAAGAGTATCTTTTAATTTTTTTCACTTTTTGAGCAAACTATGACACGAGATCATGTATGTAAAATTTTCAGGTAATATAAAATAATCAATAATTTTAAATTATTGATTTAATATCAATATCATGTCCTCATGATAGTTCCTGCCCTTGGGAGGCTTACCATCTGCCTGGGAGAGATGAGCAACAAACGCATGAAGCTTTCAGCCAGACTGACCTAGCGTCTGGGTGCTCCAGATCTGGGGGGGACACATGTCCAGGATCCCAGCATAATCTGAAGCAATTATTGGAGTGATTACATATGACAGTGACATATATATATATATATATATATCTTTATCTTAGTTTCCCCATCAGCAAAACAGGGATGCATATCTCATAGTGCTGTGAGCATTAAAAGAATTAATATATCTAAAATGCTTGGCATGGGGATATAGTTAGGGCTCAGTAAAAAATACCTATTATTGTTATTGCCACCAGATAAAGGAAGAGTTTGGAATATTGCAGGGGAGCTTTTAGGGTACAGGCCTGAAATGGCTTACATCAATCACTCAGCTCACATTCTATCGGCCACGGTTCTGTCACATGTCCTCAGCAGTCTGAAAGAGAGGCTGGAAAATATAGCCGGGCCCTGCCCAAGAGGAAACGGAAATGATTTCGCGACCTTACAGTGTTCTCTCTACCATCGTCCCCAGTGACTTCTATCCTGCCATACCCAATGGATACCTTTTTATTCTCATCTTACTCTATCTCTTGTGGACTTTCCAAATAACAGATCACAATCCTCCCTTTTGAAGTGCTCCCCTCTGTGAGACCATTTTCCTGGCTTTCTTTCATACTCTGACTGCTTCTGTTTCTTTCTCCTCTATCCATCTTTTAAATGACTGGGGTGAGCATGGAGGGGTTGTTATCATGAGCTAGCACGCTCTCTCTCTCTCACCCTTCAATCTCCATGAAAACTTGCTTGTGTAGAGCTCCATTGACAATTTTTAAAAATAATTCTTTAAATAGAAATGGGGTTTCACCATGTTGCCCAGGCTGGTCTCAAACTCCTGGGTTCAAGCGATCCACCTGCCTTGGGCTCCCAAAGGGCTGGGATTACGGGCATGAACCACCGCACCTGGCCAATAGCTCTGTTTTTAAACCTCACTGCTGAGTACTAGACTCATGTCCATTGCCCACATGATGTCTTCATTCAGATATTTCACTCAAAATGAACATTTCCCAAACTGAGTTCATAATTCCTTCCACCTCCCAGCAGTGACAACAGATTGCTCTTCCCCAAATATACCCGCCTTCTCATGCTCACTCACCCAGTTGTTCGACCCAAATCTTAGAAGTTAATCTTATTTTTTTTTCTTTTCCTTCTCCTCCCTTAACTTCTATCTCATATCCATCAGCAAGACCTAGGGGCCCCAAGTTCAAAATATACCTGGAATTCACCTACTTCTCTTCTACTATCTTGGACCAAGCCATCATTATCTTTTGCTTAGATCATGCAATAGCCTTCAAACTGGTTTCATTTCCAAAACCCGCCCCCTCCTCCACCACCACATCCATTCACCACACAGCAGCCAGCGTGGTCTTTGCAAAACATAGATGGATCACGTCACTTAAACTCCTTCAGCAGTTTTCAGTTACACTCAGGAGACAATTCACCTCTTTCAGTATAGACTCCAAGGCCTTGGGTGATCTCACCCCTGTCTATCTCCCTGACACATCTCCTGCTGTCCTTCCCTTTGGGGATGCAGGCAGAAGACTGGCCAATGTATTCCACATGATGTCCCTACAGAGCTTACACTCTAATTGGGACACAGGTCTAATTTAGAGAAAGCATGTCAGTAAACACCCATACTGCAGCTGTTTAGGTACAAACCCAAGTGCTACGGGTGGAAAGAAATGGGGGAGCTGAGGTGTCTTGTAGAACAGCTAGAGTAGAAGGAACCAAGACTGTTGTGTACCACTGTGCACTCAGCACGTGGCATGATGGCTGGCATATGACAGGGGTCAATAAACACATACTGAGCAAATAAATAACATATACAAGCAATAAAAATGAATGAGTGATATGATTCCTGCCCTACTGGAGCTCATAGCCTAGTTGGGGAGGCTAACTAATAAAGAAATGCATGGTGGTAAGACATAAGATGGCAGGGTACATTCAATATACTCTAAAGGGTACATGGGTAGGAACTATTAACTCAGCTTAGAGAAGGGTGAGGGAAGACTTCAGACAGGGAAGTGACACTTAGCTGAGACTGAAAGGATAATTAGAGATGAGTCCAGATGAGACGCAGGGGTCAGGCCATGGTGCAGGTAGATGAAGCATGGGGCCCACTGCTGGTGGGGGCCGCTAGAGAACCAGAGCTGACAGTGTGGAACCAAGCATCAAACGCTGTGTCACAGAGCACAGGGCCCTATGAAAGGATAAGATAGAGAGCACTGGTTGGCACATAGTAGGTTGTCAGTGGACGTTGGTAGAAGGAACGCCTGCTGGATTACTAAAGGCAATTTAGAACAGATTTGAGTGGGTCTTGAAATGTAAAAACAACAGTCTCAATGGAAGGCAATATGTTAATATAGGTCATAATTAATATTTAAGAGAAGATAGTCACCAATGATATGGATCACTCAGGAAGAGCAGAAGCCTGGTGGATAAAAAGGTATGTCAGCTGGGCGCAATAGCTCACGCCTGTAAGCCCAGCACTTTGGGAGGCTGAGGCAGGTGGATTGCTTGAGGCCAGGAGTTCGAGACCAGCCTGACCAACACGGCAAATCCCCATCTCTACTAAAAATACAAAAATTAGCTGGGCATGGTTGCGGTCGCCTGTAATCCCAGTTACTCAGGAGGCTAAGGCAGGAGAATCACTTGAACCTGAGAGGCAGAGGTTGCAGTGACCCAAGATTGCACCATTGCAGTGCAGCCTGGGTGACAGAGTGAGACTCCGTTTCAAAAAAAAAAAAAAAAAAAAGAGGTACGTCCAACACTCCAGCAGGCCATGCTGTCTGGCCCTGCCATGATGGGTGGGAGGAAGGAGAAGCAGGGGGAAAGACACCTCTTGACTTATTTGGTTGCTATGTGGAGGCTGCCTGGGCTCTGCCTGCCTAGCGACTGCTGCCCCTGCCTCCTGGTGGAGTGCTGGCCTTGGGAGGTGCTCCCAGGAATGTTGATCACGAAGGAAGGTAGCTTTGCTTGTGGTCTGCCAAGGTGAAAGCTTGGGTCTCAAACATCTGACGCTCCTTGTTTCATCTTTGTCCCAGGACAAAAATCACCAGGACTTTGCAGTCTCCAGCAGTCTGCAAGGCTGGGGAATTCAAACTGAGTGAGTGTCTGCCTGGAAAATGTTTGTCCAGGTGGAACTGGTGACTGGGAGCAAACACTCTGGGTAGTTTTAAAAGACAAAAAGACAGAGCGGAGCAGTCTTGGGGAACGTGGGAGGCATGGGACAGCCCCCTTCTGTGCTCTGGAGAAGGACAAAGGATGTGAATGATGTTTGAGTTTCTCTTTTTTTAAAACCCTAACCCTCACCACGCCACCCTGCATATTGCCCACATGTCTCATCCTAGTGGTCACAACCATGGCAGAGGAGGTCGAAAGCATCAATAGTTAATAAAAATAGCTAAGCTTCTACTGAGCTAGCTGTTGTTCTAAAGCCTTTACATTGACTCATTCGGTCCTTTCAATAACTCTGAGGTAGGTTCTTTTCCCATCCCCATTGTACACATGGAGACCAGAGCTCAGAGAGGTGAAGCGATTTGCTCAAGGTCACACAGACAGGAAGTCTCAGAGCCACGATTGGAAGCAGGTCGTGTGGCTCCTGAAATCACATGCTCTTGGGGTGACTCTGAGGCAGACAGTGGAGGAAGACTCCTAAGTCTGAGGAAACCAGTGAAGACTGTGGCCAAGAAGTAGCTGTTGAAGCTGTGTTCACTGACAGGTTCAGAGAGCTCCTGATTTGGGTGCCAGGAGCATCCTGGCTGTGTCATGTGGGTAAAATGCACTCAGTAAATATCATACACTTGCAAAACCTTTTTTTTTCTCATTGGTGTGGTGGGAAAATGATCACTAATCCACAGTAACATGAGGAATGAATGAAGGAGAATGTGCAAAGTGCCCGATGCATACATAGTAGGTGCCAATAAATGTGCTCCTTCTCTCCTTGGTAAAGTTGGCTTCAGGCTAGACTCAGTCACCCTTTCCACAAATATATGTGGAGGGAACAGGCTGGAGCAACATGGTTGGGAGTGGGGAAATGACCCAGGGTGATCAGAAGATAAAAATAGATTTTAACTAACCCGTAAGAACCCAGTGCCGGATAAATGAGAGTTAGCTTCAAAGCAATAGCCTTAGGTGGGTGCACTGTTGTTCCAGAGATGCTGATGCTACACCAAACACTGATGTCAGCCCTTGGATTCTCCCCTCAGGCCAGGCCTGGTGGGATTCCCATGTTGGGGGTGCTAGGGCAGGAGGCGACCTTTTAGGGAGACCAAGTCTCAGGGACAGGAACCACCTGGCAAAATCAAACAGCTACTCAGGGCAAGAGCAGAAGCTGGAGCTTTGATTTCTCCTCTGGAAGTCTCTTCCAACCGGTGAGCCTCTCATCCTTCCTTAGCCTCACATGCTACATTGGAGATAGACTATTCTGCTCTCACCTGAGGCCATGGTTTATTCAAGACTGGCTCAGAATGACTTTGGACTATTTGGACTATTTTCTAAGATAATTAAACCCACCTCAGGAGGAGGAAGCTGGGGATATCCAAGGGAATGTGCCCAAGCATTTGCCTGGCAGTGGCCAGGCTTGGAGTGGAAGCTGAGTGCACCATGATCACTGCCAAGTGCTAGCATTTGGTTTCTACATCAGCTTCACATAGAGGACAAGGGCCAGCCATCTTCTGGTGGAAGAAAAGGTCCGAGGCGAATTTTCTTTTTTTTTTTTTGAGATGGAGTTTCGCTTTTGTTGCCCAGGCTGGAGTGCAACTGCAGGATCTCAGCTCACCGCAACCTCTGCCTCTCTGGTCCAAGTGATTCTCCTGCCTTAGCCTTCAGAGTAGCTGGGATTACAGGCATGCACCACCGTGCTCAGTTAATTTTGTATTTTTAGTAGAGACAGGGTTTCATCATGTTGGTCAGGCTGGTCTCGAACTTCCAACCTCAGGTGATCTGCCCGCCTCGGCCTCCCAAAGTGTTTAGATTACAGGCGTGAGCCACCGC
>NW_012102587.1:6512749-6518619 GCF_000951045.1 Mandrillus leucophaeus
TGGTGGGCGGCGGGGCCGGGGGAGCTGGCGACTCCGAGGGTGAAGTGACCAGTGCGCTGAGCGCCACTTTCAGCGGCCCCAAGATCGCCTTCTATGTGGGTCTCAAGAGCCCCCACGAAGGCTATGAGGTGCTGAAGTTCGACGACGTTGTCACCAACCTCGGCAATCACTATGACCCCACCACAGGCAAGTTCAGCTGCCAGGTGCGCGGCATCTACTTCTTCACCTACCACATCCTCATGCGCGGCGGCGACGGCACCAGCATGTGGGCGGACCTCTGCAAGAACGGGCAGGTCAGTGACCCCTACCCTCACCGGCCCCGCAAACCCTCGCCCGCGCCCTGAACCTCCCAGGGAACCAGCCTCCTTTCTCTCCACCGGCGGGCTACCGAGCGAGCGAGCCCCGGGAAGGAACGCGCCTCGGTGCCACAGGGTCTCAGCTTCCCAATGCACCGAGGCCGCGCTCACCAGGACATAGAGCCAAATGTTGGGCCTTGAGAGCCCAGAGACCCCCATACCTAAACTGCACTCTTTGGCCACTTGCGTCCCTGCCTGCCTCTCTGTGGGCTTCTTGGAAACCCCAGTTCTTTAGTTCCCTCCAGGTCGCCCCTTTGCCCTGAAGCCTCCTCTCCTCTTGGCCCTGGCCCCTGGCTCCCACCCGTCCACTCTGGGTCATTGTTCATGAAGCTTCCCCTCTCCCTCTTTCCCAGACTTGTCGGCGCGAGGAGGAGGGGGGACTGGGAAGGAGTTGGCTAAGTTGGAGAGACAGCATGGAGCTGGGGTGGGAGTGTGGACCCTGAAGCAGCAGGCGGGAAGCCCGTGCGTGGCGCGCCTGGTGTGGGCTGAGCAAGGGCGAGGGAAGAGGTGCCCCGGCTCACCCGCTCCTACCGCTTGCCCCCAGGTCCGGGCCAGCGCCATTGCACAGGACGCCGACCAGAACTACGACTACGCCAGTAACAGCGTGGTGCTGCACTTGGATTCAGGGGACGAAGTGTATGTGAAGCTGGATGGCGGGAAGGCTCACGGAGGCAATAATAACAAGTACAGCACGTTCTCGGGCTTTCTTCTGTACCCGGATTAGGGGCGCGGGAGGTGCGAGGTGGGGTGGCTGCAGGCCGCCCGGTCTCTGCCTGGGCGCGGCTGCTTGGCAAAGGCCACTCTCGATTCATGACACTTCCCGGCATCTCCATTGGAAAACACACATCCTTGCCTCCTCCCTGCCCGCTCCTGGCCTCAGTGCGTCTGCGACCCACCACGCTCAGGGCTGTGCTCCTGGTCTCCATCCCTATCCCGGCGAGGGAGGAAGGGACACCCAGTCCTTGAGGCGGCGGCACAGACTTTGCAAACCTGATTAGACTGGACAGGCCAGGCCGGGAGCCTGCCCTCCTCAGACCGCCTCCTCCCAGGGCCTAGAAGCGGAGGGCTCCGGGCCCTGGCCAGGGAGGTAGGCCAGAGAGAGCGCGGGCTTCCTGGGGCGTCCTTCTTTGTGACCCGAAATACTTGTGCAGATTTCCCTGTCTGTCAGCCAAAACCCCACCCACAGCAGAATTCCAGCAAACAGAAAATTCACCTCTCCACACCGCACTCCCCCCTGACTCAGACTCACCGCGATGCATTAAATTATGTTTTTAGACTATGGGTTCTGTTGTCTCTATGTCGGCATATCCTGGGCCAGGGCTCCAGATGTCCGCCTTGGCATAATGACCTTATCTGGGCCCAGGATAGGCCCATCTATGACCTGCTCCCCAGCCACTGTTATGTCCCTGCCACCAGGAGTGGCCGAAAAGACGTGGGGGTAATGGGAGCTGCATCCCACCCTTCCCAGAAGCTCTCCCCAGGCTGCAGCCCTGAGCTGGAGAGGCCTGAGGTGGGGTTGGGAGGAGGGGAGGAGTCGGGGAAGGGCATCAGGGAGAGTAAGAGGAAGGCAGGAGAGGAATGATTGGGTCTCCAGTCTTGGGCAACCTGGGCAACTTTGTCCTCCCGGAGTTGTGGGAGCAAGTCAGAGGGGAGGGGCTTCTGGGGAAGGAAGGGGAAGAGAAGGCATCTATGGGAAATGGGAGGCGTGAGTGACACTTGCCAGGGAGGGATCTGTGGGATGTTTGGCTCCTAAAAGGAAGTGCAGAAGTCCCTAGCAGACACACACCCACTCGAGCAGATGGTTCACTAAGCACAGGCCCATTTACTCACAGCCGCCAGGGCCACAGCTCTCCAGAGAGCTGGTAAACTGAGGCAATCCCACAGATCATCCAACTCGCTGAACTTCCCCAGGGCTGTGTGGTGAGGTGGACACTATTCTTCGGGGAGGGACGCTCCTTTCCTGCGGGCTTCCCTTCCCTTATGCATGCGATGTGGGGTGCCTGCTCTGAACCTGAGTGTATGTGTTTGGTGTCCCATTAACGTTGTACACACACACGAGTTAGGAAAACACCCTGCATGGTTTTGATTTTTTTCTTTTTACTTTTTTTTTGTTGTCAGATCACTGAGTTACAACAAAGTTATGTACAAAATAACCAGTCAGCTACCGGCAATCTGCTAGTGCTCACTGAGGTCATTTTGACAGGTTGTGTGAAAAGAAATGTGTGAGTATGCACAAAAAGGCAGCTCCAGGGTGTGTGTATTTGTGTAAGGCTGGAGCTACGTGTGTGTGTGCGCATGTGTGTGTGTATCTCCTATGTGGATATAATGTTGTGATTGTCCTCACGTAATCCACATTACACATGTACACACACTTGTATTCATACGTCCATGTCAATGTGGTGTGTGACAATGTTCATGCTGCATTCCTGGCCCCAAATTGCTTTGTGTTGACTTTAGTTCCTGGAGAATGCTGAAAGCTGTGATTCCCATTTAAAAGACAATTATACCCCCTGCCTTGAGTCCTGTTGCTGTCGCTATTCCTTTTTGCTTTTACTTGAGTAATGTTTTATTGTCATTCTTTTGAATATGAGCAATGATTATGTCTGCTTTGAGTCCAGGGATAAAGTACTCAAAGAGAATGGGAGGAAACATACATGTACATACTGCCATCCCCTCCCCCAGTTCCAGACCTAGTAATCCCAACCCCAATTCCCCACCCCACCCCACTCCTGCTGATTGTGGATCCCTAACCCAGCTGAGCCCAGGAACTGGGGAGGGCAGAGTCAGGCCCATCTACAGTTGCATAGGTATCAATTTCTGATGCTTTGTTGATTGTATCATCCAGAAATGCGATTAAAACCAAATGTCTGAGACCCAAATGAAGTCTAATTGCTATGGATCTGCAATCCCCAGCGGGCATCTAATCCTTTTTGACTTATTCCTCCCCTTCCTCCGATGAGATGGAGCTTAGACACAAAGCCCTTGGTTTAAATTTCAAAAATTAAAATTGACATGCAGTGGTGGCTTTCCTGGGAGCGGGAGGAATTTCTAAGGAGGTGCCCGAACCCAGCTTTATCCTCTGCATTAAGAAGCAATTTGTACTTCTAACAAAACCTCTACCACTCCCCTTTGGCGGAAGGGCAGTGGAGATGCCTTGCCTGGGTCTGACTGTTCACAATACTTAGACAAATTTGAATCTGAGATTCCTCCATCTGTATTCCCTGGTGCAGCCGGGGCTTCTTGCAATTCTAATGCCCGGGCTGCCGGAGGTGCTGCCAGAGGTGTCAGTTGCTAAGAGGATGATGGATTGATAAGGTGGCGGATGGGAGGTACAGCGTGGCAGGAGCTAGCAAGCTCAGGAACAGTCTCTCTGCATATGCACACTTTCCAGGTCACAGGCAGGCCCCACATGGCCCACCGAGGTCCATGACACCATCATCTGTCCAGAGGACTCTACCGGAAGGGGGCAGGGTGGACTGGGGAGGCAGGCCTCCCACCATTGTCACCGTCATGGTGCCGTCAGTCTTGGGGTGCATGTGGAATGCAAGAAACCCTTTGCACCAGACACTTACCCTTGTCTCCAGTTGAGTAGGGACTTACTATCAATTATAATCATAATATATTAGTTTAATTTCCTAATTGCTTTTGAGTTCCTTTTCTAATTATGTTCTTGGGTTGGGATTATCATACTGGCATCACCCTGGAAGTTGGAGATATATTATTCTGTCCATTTGAGAGGCAGAGAAATTGGGGCTTAGAGAGGTCCATGACTTGCCCAAGTGCACAAAGCTTGTAAGAGTCTGAGCTGCAACTTGAACTCAGACCTACAGACTATGCCCCTGTTTGCCTGCACAGAAGGGGCAGGTCCACCTCCCAGCGTTCTCAGGCCTTTGAGAGTAGAGCACATAGGTGGGGCACACTTCCCACCCCTTCCTCTGATGTAGGACATGGCAGCATCCTCCAGAGGGACAGATGAGAGCAGCCAGCTTCTTCTTTGGCCCAGGTAGCCCCCCGAGAGAGCACCCCAGACAGAGGTTCCCTCTCCTGAGGAATTTGTCTGAAAAGCCTGGCCAGTGCTGATGGCCCATTGGAGTCTTAGGTCACCAACTCCAAATGCTCCATTCAGACCTGTCTGTCTTGACCAGCAGCTCCCCTCCTCTCCAGTCCCTCTCCTCAGGGTCTGCTGACCACTTTCTCCTAGAACAACTTTCCCTTGTCCCCTCTGGGTGGCACTGGGGAAGGGGCCATCCCGCAGGTGTAGTTTAGTGAAGCGAGTATTGGCTACCTCTGATTGGTAGGAGAGCACTTCCCCATTCCCAAAGCCGGCATCTCTGCTACTATCATTTTCAGGACTGCCTAAGTGCATGAGATACACACCTGGCCCTGGAAATCCTGATAGAAGTTATTCCTTCTGCTACCTTTCTCTCCTATCTGTGTGAGCAGATGGCTGTTTTGGGCATCCCAGACAAAACATCCAAGTCCCCCACCGCATCACGCTATGATGCCACCAGAGGGGCCACTGCCACCGACTCATTGCTCCAGATTTCTCTGATCATGCAGTCCTACTGGTTAAACAGTTTTTGAGCACTCACAACCAATATATTTAGTTAACTTATGAATCATTTATGTATACCATTGTCAATCTATACTTTTACATTCTTCCATCTGTTTGTATTTATGTTCATCAAAGGACCTGCACATTCAAGTCAGTATCTGTGTTCCAACTGGTTAACCAAGTTTGGAAACCAGTTTCCTTTCATTGGAGCAAAAACAGACTAGGGTTAATTCAAGGGCTGTTTCCCTTCAGCTTGGCATTTCCCAGAATCTTAGGCCTGCAGAGATGTTCTTTTCTGAGTCACAGGTGAGCCTGAGTACTTTAATTCTCGGAGTGCACAGTTTCAGTTTACGTTTTAAGAATTTATAATGCATGATTCCTCTCCCCTTTTTTAGACTGAAAATAAGTAAAGCTAAAGTTCCCAGGTTTTCTTCTTACACCTGATTTTGGAGACTGATGTTGGCGTTGGTGCCAATTCAGTATCAGGATGGGCCCAGCAGGGTGGGGTCCCTCTGGAGCCCCTCTGAATATCAGGGAGGACCAACTCGGCAGATGGAAAAGAGGAATTTTGGGGGAATGTTTTGGTCTCTTGTTATTGCTATATTCTAATTCCCCTCCATGAAGGAGCATGGATCATAGCAGCAATTGAAGCACATAATATGAGAAGTAGTTCAAAGCATTTTATCATACTAATTTCAAAAACACACACCAGTACATGGAATAGTGTGATGAGCCACATGGGCCTGTCATCTGCTCAACAATTACCTCTACTAGCAAAGCATAAGAAAGGATGAGTTTTTATTTTTATTTATTTATTTATTTATTTATTTTTTGAGACGGAGTCTTGCTCTGTCACCCAGGCTGGAGTGCAGTGGCCAGATCTCGGCTCACTGCAAGCTCCGCCTCCCGGGTTCACGCCATTCTCCTGCCTCGGCCTCCAGAGTAGCTGGGACTACAGG
>NW_012102587.1:6519829-6520691 GCF_000951045.1 Mandrillus leucophaeus
GGATGACCCTCGGTATTCTGGAGCTGCTTGGGCAGTAGCCTCATTTCCAGTGGGTCCCTTGATTGGTGCTTTTGCTGTGAGGATACTTTCATTTTCTTCAAATGAAAAACATCTTTTGAAAAATTGTTGACATAGTATGTACTAGCAAAAAATGCAAACAACGTAGAGAAAGATAAAACAGAAAGCAAAAATTCCCTCTCCCTTACTACAATCTCCTTCCCCAGAGATAATTAGTTAACAGCTTGATTTGTATTCTTTCAGACTTTTAGAATGCCCCTGTGTGTGTGGCTCTGAACACGCAGAATATAAAACTCGAAGCACTGCTCCACACCTTGTTCCCCCTTCATGCTCACTCTTGGACAACCCAGCGGTGCGTGCGGAGCCCCTGTTTGTTTTGACAGAGGTGCATTCATTGTACTATTGATGATGACCTTTAATTGGTGAAACAAATCTTCCACCACTGGGCCTGTAAGCTGCTTCCAGCATTCCCTGGTCCAGAGGAAGAAGAGTCTCTGCTGATAGCTTCCTCTTTCACTTATGGATTCTGCCCTCATGTGGGAAAGTCCTACTTTATTTCCAAATCAGTATAAACAAGGTCTTTATCCAATTTACAGATGATTCTGCCCTTGATTTCTACCTTGTGTATTTCCTACACTCAGTAACCCCTCTTCTAGAATTGAGTGAATTAAAGAAAGATGGACTCCAGCCAGTCCAGTGTTGCCTCTGTTGGCACAGGGAGAAGGAAGGGCACTCCTGGGGGTTGTATGTGTGTGGTGTGTGTGGGGTGGCTGTAGTTAGGGAGGAGCCCAGTATGCTTAGAGAATGAGGTATCTACCCCCCCACCCCACACCACACACCTGGC
>NW_012102587.1:6525531-6556929 GCF_000951045.1 Mandrillus leucophaeus
CAGCCAGGATGGTCTCGATCTCCTGACCTCGTGATCCGCCCGTCTCGGCCTCCCGAAGTGCTGGGATTACAGGCTTGAGCCACCGCGCCCGGCCTGAGTTTTGATTTTTAAAGACCTCACCATGCGATAGGAATTGGTGCTAGGGCACATTGTGTCCTCCCAACACCCTATGAAATAGGTATGACTATTAGCCCCATTTTACAGATGAGGAAACTGAGACTCAGAGAGGTGAAGTGACTACTCCAAAGTAAGGGCCAGGACTGGTGCCAAGGTCTGTGTGACCCCAGAGCCCAGGCCCTTTAGGGAATATGGGTGGAGCAGGGAGGCGAGACCTTAAAAAGACAAATGACAGTGAGGGTGCATTTCTAGAAAGAAGATTCCCCATCAAGCACTCTGTGGGTGAAGCCAGTGCTCAAGGGTTTTTCTGGAGGCCTTGAAAGGAAGTGCCCCCCTTTCCTAACTTTGCAATCCATTGGTTCCTGGCTTCTTGCTCTCCCTTTCTTACTGTTCCATGTGCCAGTCATGCTCTTTCCTCTACTTGGAACCCTCTTCTCCAGGTTAGCTCTCACTCCTTCAGGGCTCAGCTGGCACATGATTTCCAGCAGTTCCCCCACAACTCTGGTGCTCCATGGCTTCTCTTCTGCCCACCCTGGAGGCGAGAGAATCCTGCTGAGAGCTTCTCTGCATGGCAGTTATGACACTGTTGTAATCCTGTGTCAGGTGGTCTGTCTTCCTCATGGACTGTAGGCTTCACAAGGGTGCCACCAGGGAATATTCCATCCCCAGCACTTCAAATGGTGCCTGGCACATAGTAGGTGCTCAATAAATAGTTTCAGAATGGATGGATAGAGAGATGGAGGCATCCTGGGGGATCCTGAGAAGGTAAATCTTGAAAATATTTTGACTTCACAGTGGGATCATAGGAGGTTGTCCTGGCAAGCTGAATCACTGCTTTTTAACCAACGAGTCTCCATCCATCCCCTACTCTCACCCCCAACCCCGAGTTTTTAAGGTTTGGGTGAAAGGGGACAGATATGTGCAAATGTGCATTTATGACAACCTTTGGGTCCCTGGTTACACCTTTAGGAATTACCAAAACCTTATAATTGACACAAGCTTATGACCACCGCCATACTGCAGCCTCTGGGCTGCTTTAGGCTCCTCCTTGGGGCCTTGGGGATGACCCTCGGTATTCTGGAGCTGCTTGGGCAGTAGCCTCATTTCCAGTGGGTCCCTTGATTGGTGCTTTTGCTGTGAGGATACTTTCATTTTCTTCAAATGAAAAACATCTTTTGAAAAATTGTTGACATAGTATGTACTAGCAAAAAATGCAAACAACGTAGAGAAAGATAAAACAGAAAGCAAAAATTCCCTCTCCCTTACTACAATCTCCTTCCCCAGAGATAATTAGTTAACAGCTTGATTTGTATTCTTTCAGACTTTTAGAATGCCCCTGTGTGTGTGGCTCTGAACACGCAGAATATAAAACTCGAAGCACTGCTCCACACCTTGTTCCCCCTTCATGCTCACTCTTGGACAACCCAGCGGTGCGTGCGGAGCCCCTGTTTGTTTTGACAGAGGTGCATTCATTGTACTATTGATGATGACCTTTAATTGGTGAAACAAATCTTCCACCACTGGGCCTGTAAGCTGCTTCCAGCATTCCCTGGTCCAGAGGAAGAAGAGTCTCTGCTGATAGCTTCCTCTTTCACTTATGGATTCTGCCCTCATGTGGGAAAGTCCTACTTTATTTCCAAATCAGTATAAACAAGGTCTTTATCCAATTTACAGATGATTCTGCCCTTGATTTCTACCTTGTGTATTTCCTACACTCAGTAACCCCTCTTCTAGAATTGAGTGAATTAAAGAAAGATGGACTCCAGCCAGTCCAGTGTTGCCTCTGTTGGCACAGGGAGAAGGAAGGGCACTCCTGGGGGTTGTATGTGTGTGGTGTGTGTGGGGTGGCTGTAGTTAGGGAGGAGCCCAGTATGCTTAGAGAATGAGGTATCTACCCCCCCACCCCACACCACACACCTGGCTGCTGCCTATGCTGAAGCCTTGTTAAAGATGCAATTATATCCGAGGGAGGGTGGAGGCAACTGGAGGCAGGCACCCTGACTGTCCTCAGGATTTCCTAGGAAGAGTGCCACCCTTGATTTGGCTCTTGGGCAACTGATTGGCAGAGCTGTGCTTCTTGGTGGTGGTATCTGCTTGCCCAGAAACTCAGCTCCCACTTGGCTCCTCAGCTGTGTCCCCAGGTCCCCATGCTTGAGTTTTGCAGAATGGCTCTGTTTCCCTCTTCTTTCCTCTCTTTACCTCCAGTTCCTGTGTCCAGGGCAGGGCTCTGATGCCTCTTCCCTGCTGCACTGTGCCTGACAGTGGGGGAAGGAGACAGGGAAGGGCAGGATGTTCTGCTCTGATGCCTGGTAACTCCAGGCCAGCTGAAGAGACTGACGCAGACACCAGGATGCCAGGCCACACTGGTCATCTGATGTGTGCTCTGCAACCAGACTGAACAGTGGGCAGGAGCGGAGTGCACCAAAATAGCCCAGCCCTTTAAAAGCAACCGGGTCACAATGCAGAGTAAAGAGAGGAGACAAAAAGTGATTGTAACCATTTAAACATTTTTGAACTGAGTCCTTTATCTGTGTTGTCTTGCTTAATCTCAACAATGGAGAAAAGTGAGATGCAGCAAGTTAAATATCTCAACAGTTCTCTCAGTCACCCTGTGAGAGGATCAAAACTGAGGCACAGGGAGGGCAAGTGATTTGCTGAAGATCACACAGCAAAGGAGAGCCTGAAGATTGAAGCCCAGGTCTGTCTGACGTCAAAGGTCCTGCTTTTAGTAATCCAATTCTCTGTCTTCCCCAACAGCCTGCTGGTTATCTGAGGCTTGTCATAGAACCTCTCTGAGCCATGGTTTCCTCTTCTTCTTTTTGTAGAGATGAATTCTTGCTATGTTGTCTAAGCTGGCCTTGAACTCCTGGCCTTAAGCAATCCTCCCACCTTGGTCTCCTAAGTTGTTGGGATTACAGGCACGAGCCACTTGGTACAGGTTTCCTTTTCTGTAAAATGCTACCTATTCTACAAGACTAATGTGAAGAGTGAATGAGCTAATGGATGTCAGCGATGTCACTGGGAATGTTCCATAAAAGTTAGTTGTCATTAGCATTTAAACATTTATTTTGAAAGAGTCACTTTGCCAACTATACCACCTGGCTACTTGTCTAAGCTACTGATGTTTTGAGGAACTCACCTATGGTCTTTGAACGTGGTGGGTTCAAATCCACCTTTACCATGAACTAGCTCTGCAAATCATTTAACAGACTATTTAACTCGCTGAGCTTCTCTTTTCCCATCTATAAAATGGGACCAGTCCTCCTACCACGTGGGTAATTGGGAGGATTAATGAGATGTCATAACAGTATGAGATACAGAGTAAGTGCTTGAGACCTGGGGTTAGTAGGTGGTGGTGATAATGAGATAATGATTAGGGATCTCTTCATTTTCTCCCGAGTCGATACATTTCAGAAATCATCAAACTGAGACTTCTTGGAATGAGAAAGGGCAGGATTTTAGTGTCAGTAGCTGGCATTTATGAGCATGCCTGTGTGTTAGGAGACACCAACGGCATTTTCCAAACATGTCTACAGTCCTTTCAGTAACCCTGTGAGGTGAAGATAAGCGATCATTGTACCCATTTCACAGATGAGGAAGTGAGAGGCCGTTTTCAATGGTGGTTATATATGTCAAAGCCAGAATTCAGCCCAGTGCCCTTCCCACTGTTCGTGCCTTGGTCTCTCACTTACTTTAGCGCTGGCTCTCGCAGGTCCCAATACATGCTGGGAATGCATGTGCAACTTAAGACTGATGACTGTGCAGATCCTGGTGGGGCTCCCTTGTTAAATCTCAGGCTAATAAGTCCCTGCGTAATTGGACCTGGAGCTGTGACTTAAGTCTCAGGGCTCTGCCACATGAATATGCAAACTCCTGTTGACGGCCCAGCTCCATCGCAGCCTGATTTCAAATTGGCACACACAGCCCAGTGGTTCAGGGCCTCTTGCTATGCATAGCAAGAATGCCCACTAATCCCGCTAAAGCTCTCAGGTCAGGGTTGGGTAGGGGGGTGTGCTCAGCAGAGCCCATTCAGGAGGGTACATTGAGAGCATGCAGTCCAGGCTGCGGCCTCTTTCAAGACCTGCCCTGCCTCCACGGGATCAATATGGAGCTTACAAGCCTTTGGAAGACTGGTTTCTGTTTTCTTTCCCAGCTCCATGATGCATACCTGGGAAATCCAGATGCTGCTCAAGGGCATGGAATCCAGTGGGAGCCGTCTGGTGGCCTGCAGATTGTGAAAGCCAGCTTTGCCACTTGCTTCACTTAAAACCTGATTACCGGGTGTCCACTGTGTGCCCAGCATTGTGGTGGGAGGCATGGTTGTCACTCTCTTGTAGTCTGGTTGGTAACAAGAATAGTAATTATCAATGAAACAGCAATAGTACTCCCTCCTGTTCGTCAGGTATCCACTGGGAGGTGCCTGTGACTCGCATGCCCTCATTTAAAACTCCTCGAAGTCCTGCAAAATGGGTGTTATTCTTCCCATCTCACAGCCCAGGGCACCGAGACTCGAGAAGTTCACTCACTTGTGCTTCAGCTCCACAGCTAAGAAGTGGTGGAGCCTGAGTTGCAGCCCAGGTTTGTGTGGCCACAAAGCCCTTACTTTTTGCACAACAGAGGTGCTGTAGTGTGTCTTGATTCTCTCTATGGATACATGGGGAGGGGCTGACCCGATGGCTGATCTGGGCACAGGGAACCTCTATGTGGAAATGAGAGGTCCTGAGAACGGCTGGGGTGGTCAGGAGGGCTTCCAGGAGGTGGCGACCCATCAGTTGAGGTGTTTGTCATGTAAGTATGGTCATTAAGCTCCTTAGGGAGCTTGCAATGAGGCTGAGCAGACAAGATTCACACACTTTGGAAATCCCTTGGTTCCATATTCATTCTCCAAACAATTGTTGAGTGCCTACATCTACACTGAATGCTGTGCCGGGCCCTGGGGTACAAAATATCCTGAGATGAGGCCCAGTCCCACATGAACTCTGTGAAGGACAGGAGCCAGACCAGGGCCCAGGGCAGGGGATATGCCACCCAGAACAAGGAGCAGACAGCACTCCAGAGAGCCACTGAGCCCAGGGTGAAGCCAGGAGAGGAGAAATGAAGCGGTGCAGATGCTCCAGCTCTTTGGAGGGGACCAGGAGGAGGTTCGATGCCAGTCTCACAGGGAGGGAACCATACAGCCACAGGCCCGGAGGTGAACTTGCCTCGGGGAAGGGTTTCCTGGAGCCTTTCTCTCTACGTGTGTGTTGGGCTGTGTGCATTGGTGTGCATATGGCATGCACATACATGGAGGGAGATGTTGTGACTTACGTGTGTGACAGGATGGATGTATTGTGGGAGGGATGTTTGCGTGTGGGATGGTGTGTGTGTGGGTGTGGTATGCTGTACCTATGGGGACACAGCAGTGCCAATTGCAATGGTTGTATATCTGGCTCAGAACACTCTTAGGAGTGTTTGGGCCCTTCTTGCCTCTCACTACAAAGATAGAAGAGCTTTATACCATTGATTGGTTCCCCTTTTCCCGACTCCCTGCCTCTAACACACATAAGAAACTTCATCGCTGACTCTCTTGGAAGTGTGTTTGGAGTTTGTATTTGGGGTGGAGTCAGATGGGGGTGGGAGGTGTCCAGGGCTGAGGGCTGAATGATGGGGGAGGGAGAGATTGGGGAGAAGAAACATCTCAGGGCAGGAGCTGGAAGTTAGGAATGTCCTGAGTTGCCTAAGAGACCCCAAATAATGGTGTTCCAGAATCGCGGATGCAGATACCTACACATGCAACAGCAACAACTTAACATTGTGATACACTCGATTCTTTCTAAAGGGCATTGGCAGCCACTCTCTCCCTCATTTGTAGTGACACGCCAGCCCCCACATTCACCAGCATGTGGAATTACAGATAGCTTTTGCGCGCCTTCACAGTGGATTTCTGCAAGGACCGTGGTTGCTGGACATACAATTATAACATCCCCATCTCCACTCAGTAGAGGAGACTGAGGCTAAGACAAATGATGTGACTGGTCCAGGGTCTCGCAGCTGGTTAACAACTCTACTGAGAAAAGCCTCCCAGTCAGTCTTCTCTGCTTTTCAGGGCTTCTGATAGTTCAAAGTGAGGGGTCTGAATGTGGTAAGCGTGATGGGGGAACAGAGCAAGCAGATAGATTCCCAACCCTCTGTCAGGCAGTTAGAGTGGATCACTTTCGAGGGTTGTATCCCAGCTCTCCCGTAGCATCCTGGATATATTAGCTAGAGCATCCACTCATCCATCCATCCATCTATCCATCCATCCATCCATCCATCCATCCATCCATCCACTCATCCATCCATCCATCCATCCATTCCATCCATCCATCCATCCATCCATCCATCCATCCATCCATGCATCCATCCATGCATCCATCCATCCACTCATCCATCCATCCATCCATCCACCCATCCATCATCCATGCAGTCAGTGCACAGCTGTATGCCAGCCCTGTGTAGGTGCTGGGAATGAGATGATCTCTATCCAAAAAGTCTCCCAGTCCAGTGGCAGAGCTTCCAGAAGCCACTGCCCACCTCTTCTTCGCTTTCTCCAAACAGCCACTTTCTAAGAGAGGCAGGCATAGGGCTCTCGCCTGGCTCCCCGTGAGTGAGCTAGCCCAGCAGCTAGCATGACAGCCTCTGACAGGCCCAGGTGACTGGCATCAGAGAACAAGAAACTCCCCAATGGTGAGGCAGAAATCCTGAGTCAAGCTCAAGAGCTTTCCTACAAATATGAGGGGCCTAGGGATTTGGCTTCTCTCTCGAGGTGCTTCCTGCAACTCCTGCAGGATGGCAAGTCTGGGACTGCACATGTCTCATGTCCTCATGCCTTGAGTTTGTGGCACCGTGTGCCATGTGTAGCGTTTGAGCCCTTGCTTGGCCCCTGGTCACAGGTTGCACCCTCTGCTCGGCTGGCCACCCTCTGGGTGGTACCTTGCCTATGCACCCCCATTTCTGGAGGGACACTTCACAGCTTCTGTACTACAGTCATCACCCACGTTGGGAGGTCTGAATGCAGAGGGAGAAACTTGCATCACAGCAAAGGGCCTGTGTCTTACTGTTTCTGCTGCTAAGTAACTCATGATGGGGGCTTCTTGTGGAAATGAACAAGCAAGGCCACCGCCCAGCCTGGTGCATGTGAGGAGGCTGGGTACTTTCCACGCTAAGCTCCAGGACCGGAGGGCCAGCCGCGGGAGCTTGCCTGTGGGATTTGTGTTTGTGGAGCTGGCTAACTAGTCCTCACTGCCAGCTGCCTTCTTTCATATCCCTGGGCTAATGGGGCTGCCAAGTTAGGGACCCCATGGTCCAAATCCTCAAACAACAAGTAATTGTTTCCACGGTGTGAGAAGCCAGTGGTTAATGAGGGTTTGCCAGCAGCTGCAGGGGACCAGGGGCTCAGTTAGGGTTTTCCTGATTAACTCTCCCGTGTTCCTATTATGGGAGGGATGGGGCAAAGGAAGTCCGATTGCCATCAAATCATAGTCATCACTCTCAACTGCTTGCTTGGTAAACCTCCATGTCTCCTGGCACAATCACCTCCAAGTCCCAAACCCAGTGGACCGGCCTTTCATGATCTGGCCTTGTTGCCTCCCTGCCCACTGTCTCCCTCCATCCACCTCCGCAGATAAATGGAGATTCTTTTCCTCCCACGAGGAGATTCCTTCTAGCCTCTATGCGGAGCCTGGACTAGGGTAAGGGGCAAAATTTAAGAGGGTGCAAAAAAACCTCTCCAATTAAGATAAATAATTTAATGCAATCTTTAAAATATCAAGATTATTGTAACCTAGGACAAACAAAGTATCCATATTTAATATATTTTTAAAATTTCAGTAGCTTTGGAGGTACAAGTGGATTTTGGTTGTACGGATGAATTGTATAGGGTGGAGTCTGAGATTTTCATGCACCCATCACCCGAGTAGTATACGTTGTACCCAATATGTAGATTTTTATCCTCTCCCCATCCCTCACTCCCCTCTTCTGAGTCTCCGATGTCCATTATACGTATGTCTGTACGCCTTTGCGCACCCATAGCTTAGCTCCCACTTACAAGTGAGAACAGGAGGCATTCAGTTTTCCATTCCTGGGTTACTTCAGGGAATATCAATGTTTAAATAAGAATGGCATCAGTCCGGATCCTTCAGAGAGGACGCTTTTTCTTGTCCTGATTTTTTAAAACCACTTTATTGAGGTGTGGGTCTTCTCATTTTATCACAGATGAGCACCGGGTTTTGAGAGAGAAGGGAAGAAAGAGGGTGTAGGGAGCACTAAGAATGTGTTCAAGGCAAGGAATAACTGACTGTATTAATCTTGATAAGAGTAACTCTCCCGTTACTAAACATCCCTTGTTTATTGAGCATTTACTCAGTGCCGGGCACCATGTTACAGAGCTTACACTCATGATCTCATTTTTTTCCTGCAGTGGTAAGTGTGATTATGCTTGTCTCATTGATTTGGAATCTGAAGAACAGAAAGGTTGAGTAGTTTGCCCAGAGACACACAGCTCTGCCAGGTGGAGCTGGAATGCAACTTGGGTCTGACTCTAAGGCCCATGCTCCTCCAAAATATTATATGACTCCCCCGAAGGACACTTCTGTTCTTACCTTTCTCCCTATCCCAATAATGATGCAGACTATAACAATAAGAAACACGTACTGGATTCTTGCCATGTGGCAGGAACTCTTCCAGGTGCTTTATATGTGTTGTGTATCACGTTTAATCCTTCCAACCATGGCAAAATGATAGGAATTATCCCCATTTTGTATATGAGAAAACTGAGACACAAAAAGGTTAAGTAACTCGCTCAAGGTCCCAGCAATAGTAAGTGGGAGAACGAAGACGCCCTGGTTCCAGAGGAGCTCGTGTCCTCTGGCTGAGCGTGGGATGCTCGGCGCTGAGCTGGACCACACCTATCCATTGCCCTCGTGCCTGGGGTGGGCAAGACATTACCAATCCCCCCGCCCTGTTCCAGGCCCCGGGGCCTCACACAGTTCCCAGGTGGGAACCCCAGCCGGTGCCTCTCCACCCACTCTTGGACTGGCACTTCAAACAGCGGCCCTTTCCGCCATGCCCACCGTCAACCTCGTGGAAGCCTGCCAGGCGGACAATGAAGGCATTCAGGGGCTGTTATTTATTTATTTCTCAATAAAGAAACTTCATGAATAGATGGATATTTATTCACCTAATTCACTTTTGCAAATGCAGTGTCCTTCAAAGGATGATTTGTTTGCTGAGTGGGGCTGAGGCGGGAGGTTAAAAATAGCTCCCGGCAGTACCGTATTTCTCAGTAAATCAGTGTCGATAATTTAATAATAAAATTAGTCTTACATCAGGTACCAGATAACGCTCCTTTGACATGCAAATCGAATTTAGCTTCCTACCCAATGTGGGCCATTTGTGAGGCTGCAAAATCGCTAGTCTCCATTTTTGGGGCATACATTTAGAGCCTTTCTTAGGTGGGTCAACAAAAGTGTCTCCAAAACGCCTGTCTCACTAATGTGGTCATTTGTAATATTCACTAAGTTCAAAATGTAGGCAACTGGAAGTCCTCTCACTTCAAAGCTGCCACATACAGCAGGTTGGGAGAAGACATCACACACACCCCTGTCCAGTTTAGGGAGATGACTGTAAATCACTTTGAGTTTGGGGGCTGTCTCCAGAGGCTGTCTCCTCCAGTATGTCTTTTATTTCCTCTTAATAAAACTTTCATGGCCCCATCTCCAGTGTGCCAGGTCCTGTTGTAAGTTCTGGGGAAGCAGAGATGATTTAGATGCTGCCTTTAAGGAGCTCATGCATGGTCTGCTGGAGGGACAGTTGCATCGAGGGGCATCATGGTGTGAAGGCAAAGGAACATGCACGAACAAGATCTAGGGGAGCACAGCAGAAGGAAGGGCCTACATTATTGTGAAGGAGAGAACATACAACCCAGGACGGCTTGTCCCCAAAAATGAAATCTATACTGGGTTTTGCAGGATAAATAGGAGTCCTATGGGTAATTGAGTAGCAGTTACGGGTACAGGACAGGGCATTTCAGGCAAAAGAAATGGTATATACAAAGTTGTGGAGGCATGAGACTGGGTACCATGCAGAGAAGTTACAATTTTTTTTTTGCAGAGAAGTTACATTTTATTTTATTTTTTTTCAGCCAAAGACTACCAAGTGGGAGACAGGAAAGTCCAGTGGGGGCCCTATGGCTTTGTGTGACCTGTGAGAGAGCTGAGATGTTCATCTGAAGGGATGGCGAACCACTGAAGGGTTGGAAGCAGGGGAGAGGTGGGGCTGGGTGTCCTTGCTGAAAGATCTTCAGGACATGGTATGGAGCATCCCTGGAGGAGGGCAGGATGATTCCCTTCCCCACTAAGGAATGAGCACCACGTTTTCTACAGGGCAAGTGGGATTCTCTGTGAGTGTGGCAGGACACAGGGGCCAAGAAACAAATAGGAACCAACAAACACTGAGGGGAGGAACTGGAGAGGAGGAGCTGCCCCAGAAAGAACTGACAGGGGAATGGGAGCCTCCTACCTGGGCCCAGTGGGTGGGAATTTCAGGCCTCACTCACCCATAGGTATTCAACAAGCCCTTCTATATGTATGACATATGCAGGTTACAAGCCTTTCCCACAGGGGCCATGTGATTTTATCCAGACTACAGCCCTCTGAGATTGGCAGGGTGGGCCCCGTAATTCCCATTTTATAGATGAGAAAACAGAGGCTCAGAGAGGTGACGTGACCTGCTCAAGCCAGAAAATGGCAGAATGGTTACTCCAGATCAAGTCTTGATTTCTAGTCTAGACTCTTTGGGGCATAATTCTCGTTTCAGTGAGTTGAGTACCTATGATGATTCCTATTTTATACATAAGGAATGGGAGACAGAAGTTTAGGGTGACTTGCTCAAGATCACGTAGCTGGCAAGGCCTGAGTTCAATTCTATTGTCCTGAGGCTGACTCATTCATTTATTCATTCATTCATTCATTCATTCATTCATTCATACATACATTCATTCATTCATTCATTCACGGCATTATCTCTGCTGTCCAGCACTACCCACCACTATAGTCTCTTCTCTCTACTCTTCTGGGGCCACTGGCCACCCTGACATTTCACAGCTAAGCAAGTGCTCTCCTGCTCAGGGCCTGCTCTTGCTGCTGCTCTCTCTGGAATACGCTTTCCCCCAGTATTGCCACCACTCCCAGCTTTCCCTGCTCACTTTACTCAGGTCTCCACTGACATGGCACCCCCTCAAAAAGGCCTGCCTTCACCTTCTCATGTCTCATAGCACATTCTATCGCTCCACCCCTTCCCTAGCTTCAGTTTGCTTTACAGCTCTTACTCCCGCACTGCTGTTTCTTCATTTGCTTAATGTCCGTCTTCCCCACTAGAGAGTAAGTTGCTGGAGGGCAGGGAGTTTGCATCTACATTTAGCATTTTATTTCCTGTCCACTTGTAGAGGAGACACTTTATAAACGCTTGTGGAGGGGATGCATGTGGAGTGCGCTTGGAGGCATGACGCTGTTCTGGGATATAAGAGGAGCTGTATACACAAGGAGCTGGTTCCCAATGTGTTGGAGATGCAGGCCTGTGGGCCTCCTCAAGTGCCAATGTGACAAAGGTCGGATCAACGTATAGTACGTAAGGGCTTTACTCACAGATTGTGAACACACAGGAGTGATTTCAGTGCCACAGTAGCTGGAAGTAAAGGAAGGGAAATTTATGGAGAATTCAGCTATGACAGCTTGACTCACATGTGGTATGCTCAGATATGTTTTAGCATGAAGGCATGGCCTAAACAAATGCAGAGGGAATTCATGGATCGCACCTAAGAGACCAGAAGATCAACCTTCACCCCAAACACTGTAAAATCTGTTCATATGTACCGTTCTGGGTCTCAGTTTATCCAGCAACAAAGTGGGTGGGAACTTCCCAGTTTGGTTTAGATCAGGAAGCGTGTTGTTTCTGTCACCACTTTGAAAGGAAGTCAAATTGTCTGGAATTTCCATTTCTTTCTTTTTCCCGTATCATTATCTGTACGGAGAGCTCTAGTTCTCTGTTGGAATGAGTGATACTGGAATCCCCCCCAACAATGCTTCCAGAGTCGCTAAGGCCTGGGGCTTGAGGCCCCCTTCTGGCCCCAGAGTCACAGTGGAGGGGAGAAGGAGCCAGCCCAGGCACAGGTAGATTTGCAGTCCTGAGAGCTGGCTCCAGTAAATGCAGTTACATGACGGGTGCATTCTATTCTCTAATAAAAGAGCTTTTAAGAAAAATACAGAAATGCTTAGGAGAAAGTTAAGGGGAAAGAAAGGAAGGCGATGGAATTGTTCACACTCCATCAATGCCTCAGAAGAAGAGCCGGTTTCAATGACGCACTCTTCCAGATATTTGGATGGCGGGTGTGGAGGGGGGATGCCAGCCTCTCCACCACATACACTGCCCCCACCCTCATGCTAGAAACCTCTGTTCCCAGTCCTCTGCCCAGCTCCATTCAGCATTTCCACTGCCACTCCACTGTCAGCAAGCTCAAAGCAAATGCCTGGATCACCCTCACCCAGCGATGATAGCCAGCTGGCTATATTGTTCAGTTAAGATATTTATGTATTTTATTTAAATACTTCCATATTGGTTAGTGAATTGCCACTGCCTTGAGTCACCGCAAAGCTGCCTTGGCCTCTCCCCTAGGACTCCTGGACCACCCTGTGCTGCAGCAGCTAAAGAGTTAACCACTGGCACAGTTGGGGTCCTTGAGATCCCTGCTCCTGCTCTGAGTCTCTTCTGATTGGCCAGCGCCAATGGCCTCAGTTTTCTAAGTACATTGACTATCTCCCCTCTCCTAATTCCTCACTCATGCCCACAACCTGCTCCTCCTCTCCAGTGCACACGATGGCATGCCACCCAGATGCCCAGGGGAAGAGCATGATCCTGTCCCCAGCGCCTTGCATCAGCTCCAAGGCTCCACAAAGGGGGACACCATGCTTACTTGTTTACCTGCCCATGGCAGAATCCACAGCCCACAGCCTGGCGCTCAGTGGGTGCCTAATAAATGACACACTGTAGTGGGTGAATAATGCTCCCAAAGATGTCCATGTCCTTACTCCTGGAAAACCAGAGCCTATAAATGTCACTTCATAGAGAAACAAAGGACTTTGCGGTGTGACTAAGTTAAGAATTTGAGTTGAGGAGATTATCCTGGGCTATCCAAGTGGGTACAATACTATCACTAGAATCTTTATAAGAAGGAGGCAGAGGGAGATTTGACACAGAAGAGAAAGCCATGTGACCATGGAGGCAGAGATGAGAGTGAGGCAGCTACGAGCTGGGACATTCAGCAAGGAGCAGATACTCCTGTGAAGAAAGCAGCCCTGCGCACACCTGGATTTTAGCCCCATAAAACTCAGTTCAGACTTCTGGCCTCCAGAACTGTAAGAATCAAGGTCTATTGTTTTAAGCCACCGAGTTAGTGAGCACAGCAGTAGGAAATAAGCGCACACACACACACATACACACACAAAACTCATCTCCATCATCCAGTAAGTCCTGGTAGCTCCTGACACTATGGCTAAGAAAATGGCTCAGGAGTGCAGCCCATGGCCTCTGGGTAGTTCAAAACTAGCTGTGTTATTTCCACCCCCTCACTGTCCTTTAAGAGTCATCAAGAGGCCGGGCGCGATGGCTCAAGCCTATAATCCCAGCACTTTGGGAAGCTGAGACGGGTGGATCACGAGGTCAGGAGATCGAGACCATCCTGGCTAACACGGTGAAACCCCGTCTCTACTAAAAAAATACAAAAAACAAGCCGGGTGAGGTGGCGGGTGCCTGTAGTCCCAGCTACTCGGGAGGCTGAGGCAGGAGAATGGCGTAAACCCAGGAGGCGGAGCTTGCAGTGAGCTGAGATCCAGCTACTGCACTCCAGCCTGGGCAACAGAGCAAGACTCCATCTCAAAAAAAAAAAAAAAAAAAAAAAAAAGAGTCATCAAGAACTCCCTATTACCTCCAAGGCGAAGGTCCAAGTCTTTTAGCCGGCCCATAGATCCTTGTGACCTGCCCCTACTGACCCTTTCATCCTTTTTTCAACTTCTTTTACAAAATTTTTGAGACCGGGTCTTGCTTTGTCACTCAGGCTGAAGTGCAGTGCTGTGATTACGGCTCACTGCAGCCTCGAACTCCTGGGCTGAATAGATCCTTTGGTCTCAGCCTGCAAGTAGCTGGGACTACAGTGCACACCACCACGCCTGGCTAATTTTTGTATTTTTTGTAGAGAGAGGGTTTCACTATGTTGCACAGGCTGGCCTTGAATTCTTGGGCTCAAGCAATCCTCCTGCCTCGACCTCCCAAAGTGCTAGGATTATAGGCATGAGCCACTACACTAGGGCCCCTCCATCCTTTTTCCCATCCCCCGATACTCTCATGTGCCAGTCAGGCCAAACCAATGACATTTCCATTTTCCTGACCTTCATGCCACACTGTAACTCCTCAGTGCTTCTGTCCCAAGCCAGTCACCACTGCTTGGAAAGCCTCACCCTATTCACTTCCTCACCTTCTATTTTTCCTTCAGACTGGCCCCTTACTTGTCCTCCAAACTTCCCCTCCTCCAGGAAGCCTTCCCTGCTAGCCACAGAGCCGGATCCCATTCTAGCTCCCACAGCCTCTCAACCTCAGTGCTGATCACACTACGTCCACCTAGTCTGTGTCTCCCAACTTCTGGAGGCCAGAGGTGCCTAGTGGGGAAGACTGAGGCCTTCGTGGGTGGCGGTGGCCTTCCATCTGCCCTCTCTGACCGCTGTAGCTGACCTGAGCAGCTCTGACCCGAGGAGGAGACGCTTACTCCCACCTGGGACTTGTGACTTGCACTGCATGAGTCGTGGTGAGGGGGCTGCCATCCAGGGCAGTGCAGCAGGTATGGAACCCTGAGGTCTGTTCCGCCCTGCTTGGGGTCCCCCTGTGTGGCAGGAAGAGGAAGGCCCGGATCTCCGAGTTCTGCTTGTCCCCTCCTCCAGGGTGCTGACATTTTAGTTACAAACTGGATACGACACATTTTTCATTTTGAATGTTGCTCCCATAATTCCACGGAGATTTTTTTAAATTATCAGACTTTCTGAAGCTAATATCTATAAGCAAATGGGGGGAGGGGAATGTTCCTTTTATTTTTCTTTATTGGAAATAGCTTTTGTGATTGTTTTTCTGGCTCATGATAGTTCTACACGTTTACTGGAGAAAATTTGGACACCGTGGGAATGACACTGCTTTGAGAGATACTGCTTTGAAGGAGTAAAGGACACCAGCACAACCTGCTTCTTCCTCTTTCCTCTCTCCAAAGCAGCCCCTCCTTCTGGCCCCCCATGCACCCCCCAGTGTTTGGCCCCTGCAGCTCTGAGTCTTCAGCGTCCTGGAGTCCATGGCCCTTCTTGTAGACACCCTCACACCTATCTTGTTCCCTCCATCCCCACAGCCATTGCCCTCTGCCAGGCCCCCAGTTTTCACTCACTCTGATGTCTGCAGTAGCTCCCACTTTCTTTTCTGCTCCTCTGGTTTCCCACTACCCCAGTGTGTCTGGCTCACAGCACCAGGCACCACTTTGGCATTGTGCCTCCCTTTCCTCCTGGGGCACCCCCCATCCGCTACCCCAAAGAGGCGTATCCACCAACCCCGTCTCTAGGACACCAGCCCCTCCCTGACCGACCTGGGCTGCCTCACCACTCTCCCCGACATTACCATCTCTCTACCCATACTGGCTTTCCCTGGGTCTCTCAGGTGGACTCCCTGGGTTTTGTGATACTGGACTTTACTACCCTGGGGTGCCTTCTGGATTTAAGAAGCAGCATTCATCCCACTTCGGGTGACACAGAGCTGGAAGTGGAGGGTAAAGAGGGGAAGGGTGAGGGGGATGGAGGTGAGAAATCTGGAAGGGAGGAGGGCCTGGGATGTGGGGGAGGCCTTGACAGAGAAGGGTGAAGGCCCCCCAATCTCCTGACGATGTATACAACCTGAGGGGTCATGGGCAGGGACAGAGCTGACTCCAGCAGACCAAAGACTGATGAGTCACCAGAGAGGAGAGCACAGTCACCACCCGGCTGGCCGGGAAGGAGTGATGCTCTCACTGTCTGTGCCGGGGATAGGAAGTGCCCTGGAGAGGGAGTGGCCCAGAGAGGGCATTCCCAAGAAGCACCTGCCTGCAGCCTGCAGAACGCTCCGCAGCCAGCCTGCTAGGCTTGTGCAGCCCTGTCCCGGCCCAGCTTGGTCATTCAGTCCCAGTTCTGAGTACCTGCTGTGACCTGAGCCCCTGCTAGGGCTTGTGGGCTACCTATAGGAGATGGAGAAAAGAGCTCACATGTATTCCATTATTCAATGCTCGAAATGACCCCATTACAATCTCCAGATTACATGTGAACAAACCAAGGCACAGCAAGGTTGTGATCTGTCCAAGGGCCCACAGCAAATAATGGCAGATCTGAAGTTCAAGCCCATGCCATGCCTTTCTCCTACCTCACAGAAAGGCAAGGACCGAGGCCTCAGGATGGGATGATGGATCCAGGAACAGGCCCTGGGTGCTCCTGTCATGAAATCCCTGGCGGGGCTGTGTCTGTCACCCTCGAGACAGCCAGTGAGTGTGGCCGGCGCAGGGAGTAGAGCTGACTGCAGGGAACTTACACCTGGGGGCATGGAAGATGCTGATAATTTTATCCTGGATCACAGAAAAACTGCTTTGAGTGGGGGAGAGGGCGTGGGAGGGGCCTGGGGCAGGGTCTCAGGTTGGGTGTCAGGAGGCCTTGATGTTGCCTCTACCTCTGTGAGGCTGGGGAGAAGGGATGGGGGTGGTGGTCACTAGCCATGGATCAACTGCTCAGGGATGAATGGGGGTGAGGGGCACCCCTGCCCCATGAGCTCCGTATAATGAGGAGTTGGACCAGGTGAGCTGGAAGGGTCCACCCACTTCTGACAGCCAAGGTCCCCAGATTCTGAGGCAGCTGCAGTTCCACGGCACAGCAGGGAGACGCATCTGTCAGTTCCCGCTGCCTCCACTGGGCCTGGACAGCCCCCAGCACACAGTTAGTGCCCACAGAAGAATGAATTAATGAAGGGATGGAATGAGTGAGTGCACCCTCAGCTGGACGTTCCAGAATCTGGATAGGAAGCAGGGAGCAGGGGAGAAAAGCCACTGCTCGTCTGTGGAGCCTGCCCAGAGGAACACGGCCGATGCCAAGATTTGGGGAGAGAAGGGGAGGAGGAGCTATTTAACCTCTGTCTTAATGCCGTAAATCCAGACAGGGAGATTTTAATTACTTAGCTTTGGGTGGTTTTAGTTTTCAATTAAAGTCATCAAGTAAGCATTCAGAAATTAGTACCCTTTTAGGAGCTGGCAGCACGAGGACTCCTGCCCCAGATGCTGAATGGGAGCTGTCCAGGGAGGCTGAGCGCAGGGAGTGCACTTCAATAGGAGTCAGGTCCTTGAGGCTGCTGTCCTCGCCCCGCCCATAGACTGAACTGATGCTCCAAGCCCTGGCAGGAGGCACAGTCAGAGGCTTCTGGGGGTGGGGCAGGTGCTCCCTAAGGCATCTGTCTCCTCTCATCCACTGCCTGATGCAATAGAGTCCCTCCAGGCTGAGACTGGGGGAGCAAGACCAGGAATCACAGAGCCCACAACAGTCTCATGCACACAGTAGGGGCTGAGCTGGTGTTTGTGAAATTGGGGTGCAGGTGGAGAGGGGCAGTGGAGCTGAGGAGCTGGAATAAGGCCTGTGGTCTGGGCTTCACAGCCCTTGGTCACAGAGAGACCCTGACCCAGGAAACAGTGTTCTGGGAAGGACTCTGGCTGCTTTCACTCAGACCTTCCCAGAGTCTATGCTGGGAGGGAGAGTGATGGGGAGAAGAAAACTGGTGTGCCAGTCTTGACCACTGTGTGTGGCCTTTGTCCATGACGCAACTGCTTTTCAGCAAATCCTAGCCAGAGAACCAGTAGCCCTACCCAGCCCCACAAAGGAGCAGAAAAGAACAACAGGATAATGCAGGAGGACACTGGCTATCTCCAGAGGAAGATGTTGATCGCCCCCCTCCTCTTGGAAACTGAGGTGTCACAGAAGTCCTCTGGGTTCTTTCATCAGTGTTATGGACCAAATCCTGTTTCTCTCCAAAGTCGTAAGTTCGTAATTCCCCCAATGTGACTGTATTTGGAGATAAGGGTTATAAAGGGGTAATTAAGTTTCAATGAGGTCAGAATGGTGGGGCCATGATCCTATAGGATTAGTGCCCTTATAGGAAGAGACAAGAGTGTCATGCTGGTTCAGAGTCACTAGTCTCTCTTACACTCTGCCATGTGGGGACACAGTGAGAAGACTATCATCTGCACACAAGGACCCTCGCCAGACCCTGGCCAGAAACAGAATCAGCCAACACCTCAATTTGGACTTTCTAGCCTGCAGAGTTGTGGGAAAATAAATGTCTGCAGTGTGAATCTCCCAGTCTGTGGCATTTTGTTATGGTAGCCAGAACTGACTAAGCCAATCAGTGACATTTTTCATAGTGCCATGAGCTTCCACATCCTAAGCACCCTCTTTCCTACAGCACCGGGAGGAGGCTGAGCAATGATGTGCTACTGGCCAGGCATGCACAGTAGGAAGTGGCAGGGACAGGACTGGAGCGCAGGCAAGTCTTGCCATTTCCAAGGCAGTGCCTGAACAACATGCTGCTGCTGAAGATGCTGCGGATGGTCATGCTGGTGGCAAATCCCATGCAACCTGATAGAACAAAATCGAGCTGGCTACCCAATTAAGAATGTAACCAAGGGTCAAGAACAAAACAGGCTCAACAAAGCTCTGGAAGCATTCACGGGAGGCAACTCCGCAGGAGTTCTAACGGGGATAATCCACCCTTCAGCCGGGGGGACTCAGCCAGGTACCACCTAGCTTCCTTGTACTCTCTCAGGCCCTGGAATCAATGTCTGTGATTTGATCCTGGAGGTAGAGGACGCAGACACAGAGTGGGGGACCCAAGATGCTGTGCATCCTGAATTCTGCTCTAGCCGGATCTGAGGTGGCCTGCAGACCCTCCAGCCAGCCAGCCCACCCAGGAAACGCCCTCCCCATGCAGGTTTCTGTCCGCTCAGCCTGCCTGCCTTCCTGTGCACAAGTCGGCCACATGGAGCCTTTCCCGTGATTCCACAGACACCTGGCTGAGGCAACAGGGCTCATCCGTGTCCCAGAGATGAGCATCTCACCCCGACTGAGGGACAGGCTGTGAGGAGACCAAAGTGAATGGAAATGTGTCCCAATGGTCCTGGGGTTCGTGCTGGTATATGAATAGCACAATACCAGCATATATATATATATATATATATACACACATATTTTTTTTTCCCTGAGAGAATATCTGAAGAAGTTTACATTAATGCAACATGTCATCTTTTCTGGGAGCCATCTTTGAGATCAGAAGCCTCGGCTGGGCATCCACTCAACACTACAAGGCTGATTAAGCAAATGTCAGGAACTGAGATGATGATATTAGGCAAGTAGGGGATTTGGATTTGGCTGATGAGGAAGTTTTGGGCATGGGAGATGGCACCCCCCTGACTGCTTCCAGGTGGTCTCGTGTTGTGAAGCAAACCCTGAGTGGTCCGGAGGCTGGGCTCCAGTGCCAGGTCTGGAACTTGCTTGCTATGCAACTTAGACTAAACAATTGCCCTCTCTGAGCCCAATCTCCTCACCTAAAGGGGAATTAGATGTCTCTAAGATATCTTGGAAGATCTGTGTTTCCCCAAATCACTAATATTTAATGCTGTATGGAGTTTTACAGCGTGCTTTTTCTTAAATTATGTTTTTTGAAGTGGTTATCTCTATTTTCTATACATACTAACCATTTATTAATTGGTCTTTGGGGAAGATATGGGACTTTGTTCTTTTTCTTTTAATTATTCTACGGACAACTATGTTTCATCCACTGAGCAGGAACAGCTCTAGTCTTCCAGGCTGTGTCAGGCTGTGTCACGGACAGGATACTTGATAAGAGTCACTGTGTGGACCAGAATAATCACTGTAAAGGGAATGGGCTTTGGCCTCAGACAGAGAGGGTTTGAATGCAGATCCCACTACTGCATGGCTGTGTGGCTGTGGGCAGGATATTAAACCTTAGAGGCCCTCCACTTCCTGTGTATAAAATGGAACGAATATCAGCTGCCTCATAGGAGTGCTAGAGTAGATGAAATGGCACAGAGGCACCTGTCTCAGTAGGCACGGACAAATGCCAACCGGACAACTGCAGGGCCCTTGCCATTCCTGCTCTTCAGTCTCCTGTCACTCATTCTCACCTTGTCCTCCCAAATAGAGTCTCAGGTCCTCCTCGAGGGCACGAATGGTGCCATGGGTCTCCTGTAAACTCTCATGTTGCCCAGCACACAGCCTTGGAGACGGTAAGTGTTGATTTGCCCCTTTTCTTGTTACTGGCACAGTGGGACTCTTGGGATACCTGACTGCCCGTGAGCCTCATTCTCGTTCCTCCCAATCCATGGAGTCCCTTCTCCAGGTGCCTCAGCAGTCACCCTGATATTGCCAAACACTGTATATCCTAGCTCTAGAGCATTTATTTTTAAAACATTAAACAACAAATGAGAGTGCTTACTTGTACTTTTCTTCTACTTTTCTTTTAGTTTTTTTTTTTTTTTGGAAGCAGAATCTTGCTCAGTCACCAGGCGGGGGTGCAATGGCACGATCTCAGCTCACTGCAACCTCTGCCTCCCAGGTTTAAGCAATTCCTCTGCCTCAGCTTCCTGAGTAGCTGGGATTACGGGTGCCCACCACCATGCCCAGCTAATTTTTGTATGTTTAGTAGAGGCGGGGTTTCACCATGTTGACCAGGATGGTCTCGATCTCTTGGCCTCGTGATCCACCCACCTCAGCCTCCCAAAGTGCTGGGATTACAGGCGTGAGCCACCGTGCCTGGTCTTTATTTTCTTTTATTTTTTAAATGAGAGTATCACCTGGGTCGATATGAAAAAATTCAAATACAGATATATACAGAATGAAAGACAAACACACTTCTTTACCCCTTCCCAGCTCCTTCCTAGCCCCAGAGGTGACCACAGTTGATAAATATGACTTTTATTTCCCCAGCCTTTTTCTCTACATGTTTCAAATGATCTATATAAACTTATACACGTGAAAGTTTTCTAGAAAGGTAAACGAGAATATTTTCTGAGACCTAGTTTAGTGTTTTCCTTAAAATGTTTCTCATGCCAGACATCTTGCTTTTTAAAAAACTAATTGTATTTTTATAGTCAAGCGGACTTTCTTTGGGGGCTGTGGTTCTGTGAATTTTCATACGTGTGTAGATTTGTGTGACCGCTGTTCCCACCACAGTCAGGACACAGACCGAGGTGAGTTACCTGACCCTGGGTAACGCAGTGCTTGTAGGTCTTAGCTTCCTCATCTGGGATATTAGCATTATCCACAGCACCCTCCTCTGCGCCTAACACCCTCTTCATTTCTGGGGACTTCTCTGAGCTCAAATACTGCCAACCTGGTGTGAGTCAGACACACCCAGGCTTGAACTCTGCCTCTGCCACATACAGGCTGAGAGACACAGGCAGGTATCTGAACCTCCCTGAGCCTCTGAATTTTCTTCTTGAAAATGGACATGGTCCTATGAGCCATGAAGGGCTGCATGGGGATGAGACATACCACATGCAAAGTGCTTAGCATAGCAACAGACTCACAGGAGGGGCTCAACCCATGGTGGGCACCATTGGGAACTGTGATCGGAGAGGCTGGTGCACGGCAAATTCACAGGAAATGGTAACAAAATTGGATCGAATGGAGACAACTGGAGTTTGTTCTGGAGTCTGAGTCCCAGGGATGCTGAGAGTCTTTAGGGCAGATGCTCTGGCCAGTGTCTTCTAGAGGGCCCTGCACTTGACCAGGAGAGCAAGACTGAGGATGGCAGGAGCCAAGGGACCTGCATGCAGATATCTTGGTGTTGCTCCTCCTTGATCATCTCTACACCTTTGTCAGGCAGCATCCCAGGACTCAGCTCTTGAAACATGAGACAGTCAGAACTTTCTGAGCACAGCCAACTGTGTCCTCAGGCTCCGGCCTTCAAGCTGTGGATCGTCTAGCTTTGGGGGCAGCGTGGCAGAAGGAGCAGCCTCTTAAATATTGAATCACCCCTCCCCAGCCCCGCTCCTGCCTGATTTGACTAAGGGCCCAAGCTTTAAGTTTGTTTAATAACCTCCTGACACTAAACAAACAACCTTGCAAAAGGAGTAATTTGCAAGGCAGAAAGAAAACAAATAAGTCGCAAGGACACGCAGCGGCCAAGCTGATTACATTCTGGGGGCTACCTAAGTCCGACATCACCCGAAAGCATATAGATCTTGGCTCTTCTCCATTCTGGGAAGACTTCAAAAACATAGGCAAGGGAAACTTTGCATTAGGCCTATGGTGATGGTGCATCATTAGAATTCTGGGGGCATATTAAATGCCATCTAGTTGCTAACACGATGCATCATTTTCTGCTAAATAATTGATCACGGTGCAGAGATTGTGTTTGTGGAGTTTAAAAAAGTGATTAGAGCAGGGAACATTTCTAGGAGGCAAGTTGCATCTGTAACCCAGAGCCCGTTCCGTGCATACCATCCTGGGGGGCCACAGGGCATTGAGGATTCTCTCCACCCTGGAGCTGGGGTGCCGTGCTAGAGCGCTGACACAGCAGGATGAAGCAGGATGAAGGGTGGCAGCGGGTGGTGAGGGTGGCCTGATTCAAGGCTGACAAGGATCTGGCGGTAGCAGAACCCTTGTGATGGCCTATGGGGCTCTAACAGCCTTCTACCCTATGGGGAGCATTGTGGAAGACAAGTGTCCTGTCCAGGGAGAGAACAAATGTTGTACCCTGCCCACGGTCCCATGCCAAAGTGGCATCTCCCAGTGCCAAGAAAACGGTCTGGTCCCGAGAAGAGCTTGTCCTGGGACGCTCTAATTTTCTTTTCCTTTTCTGTCCCATTTTCCTTTAAAGGTACCCTCTTTCTTTCCCTCTTCCTATAGGGATGCACTGTCAGATCTAGGATGTGTGTGAAAAGACATGCATCCTGGTCCTGAGGAACAAGCCGGCAGTTCAGACTCTGTCAAGTTGGAGGAGGGGAGAGTCCAGATGAGGGCTGTGGGTGTGTTAGGAAGGAGGAGTTGGTGAGATTTCAGTGGGTCACTGAAATAGACAGAAAGTGGAAAGTCTGGTACATGATAGTAAGGCACAATAGTATTTGTGGAATAAGTGACACAGCCCTAAGCAAGGAGTTCAAGCTTACACATGACTGACTTTTGTGCCCTTGAGCATAACTCTAAGACTCAGTTTCCCCATCTGAAAAGAACATGCTTCTGTGTGTGTGTGTGTGCACTCATGTGATCATTTCTTTCTTTCTTTTTGAGACAGTCTTTCTGTGTCACCGAGGCTGGAATGCAGTGGCGCAATCTCGGCTCACTGCAACTTCCACGTGTTGGGTTCAACTGACTCTCCTGCCCCAGGCACCTCCCCAGTAGCTGAAATGACAGGCGCCCACCACCACGCCCGGCTAATTTTTTTTTGTATTTTTGGCACAGACGGGGTTTTGCCATGTTGACCAGGCTGGTCTCAAACCCCTGATCTCAGGTGATCCGCCCGCCTTGGCCTCCCAAAGTGCTGGGACTATAGGTATGGGCCACTGTGCCCGGCCCTCATGTGATAATTTCTAAGGGGCCCTCTGACCCTGACATTCTGGGCTTCTACATCAGTTATTCTCAACCCTGACTACATTGGAATCTCCTAAAGACCTTTAAAAATACAGGTGCTGGGGCCCAGCCCCCAGAGCGTCTGATTCAGAGGGTCTGGACATCTGTCCTCTGCAGGTCTGCCCCAGTGATTCTGATGTGCAGCCAGGGACAGGAGCTCTTTCCTCGGGAGAGGAGTGGGTGGTGTGAAAGTCAGCACAGCTCTGGACCGACTTGCTCTGGCCATGTGGGAAGGTCCCAAACTCTGGAGAAAGAAGGGAAAGATGAGCAGCCACAAAGATAGTTTCCCAGCTGCTACAGAGTGCTGGGCAAGCAAAAAACACTGCCAAGGGCTCTGCCAGCAGCCTCTGGGAGGATGGAGGGTGCTGGGGACCAGGCACAGGATGGGCGGGAGGCAGTCTTCGGTGCTTTGTGCACAGAAAATGCTTCTTGAACAGAGAGGCAGTGCCCAGGCTGTGCAAACAAACATCTCCCTGCTCGCAGCCTGCATCTTTCTCTCTCTGAATGGCACAGACCACATGCTGAGGCCCTTGCCACGGCCCTGCCAGTCAGGTGTTTGCCCTGGCCCATTTCCTCCTCTCCCAAGCTTCCCAAGATTGCCCACCTCATGGGTCCCAAACACCCATTGTTCTGCTTTTGTCCTCAGCACACATGTCCAAGGTGGATTAGGTGACCACGGGTGCCCTCCGCAGCAGCTGGAGAGCTCCTTGAGGACCAGGACTGGTTCTCCTACCTTTTTGGTGTCATAAAGTGTCAGGTGCTTTTGTGAGTTCATGCAGACTCACATCTCACTGCACTGCCTCCACCCCTGCCTCGTATCTGGCCGAGTCCCTTTCCCACTCTAGACCCGTTTCCTCATCTGAAAATGGAGTGGGCCAGGTCCCTATCGACTCTGATGGTTGCAGGTTCTGAGACAAAGAGGACCACTACTAGTTCCATTGTACAGATGGGATCATTGAGGCCGGGAATGCCTTGACTTGACCAAGGTTGTTCACCCAGTAGTCACCCAAATCTTAATGCATTTGCTAGAAAACCTGCAGTGGGAAACAAAATACAGCCAAGACCATGGAGGCCTCTCCAAAGCTCCAGGCTAGGCAGAAAACGAGCTTCTGTGAGAAGACAAGCACCTGCTTTGAAAGGAGCCTCTGGCCAGGTGTGGTGGCTCAGGCCTGTAATCCCAGCACTTTGGGAGGCTGAAGTGGGTGGATCACCTGAGGTCAGGAGTTCTAGACCTGCCTGGCCAACATGGTTAAACCTCATCTCTACTGATAATACAAAAATTAGATGGGCGTAGTGACATGCGTCTGTAATCCTAGCTACTGGGGAGGCTGAGGCGGGAGAATCGCTTGAGTCCGGGAGGCAGAGGTTGCAGTGAGCTGAGATCTTGCCATTGCACTCCAGTCTGGGTGACAGAGTGAGACTCAGTTTCAAAAAAAAAAAAAAAAAAAAAAAAGAAAAAAAGAAAGGAGCATCCTCTTGCTGTCTCTGGGTGGGTGAGACCTAACAGACTCATTCATCTGGATGTTTCCAGGCTCAGTAAGCGGTAGGTCCAGCCTCTGTCTGGGCTGCCTGTTCCCCTGAAGGGCCATGGCTTGGGCCACACCTCCAGTCCTAGCTTGCCTGTTGTAATGTGCTGATGGGCCACCTGCTTAGAGTCTGAGGGAGGTCAGTTTTTAGCTAAAGCTCACAGCAAATTGCCTCGGGAACCCCAGGAAGGCTGTCCTGTGGAGGCCTGTGTCGGCCCTGACCAGCAGGGGGCGCGGCCTGTGACCTGGGTCACGAGGTTGGGATCAGAAGCAGGTGGTAGGGGCTGGGATTGGGGGTGGAGTTAAGGTCAAAGCCCATGCCCAGGGTGCTCACTGTGTGTGCCTCTGACGAATTCCAGCTGCTGTCCCAATCTGCCTTCGTAGGTTGGGGTATTTCATAACAACCAAACTCCAGGCCTGCAGAGCTCTGCGGGGTGATTTTGGTAAAATTAACCTCTGAGTCGTTTTGGTTTGAGATGCCGTATTTGGAACTGGGGGAAGGGAGAATGAGACTCCTCTCTTTCCCGCTGCTAAAGCAAACATTATTCTGACACTTGTTAAAATGCAAGAAAGACTATTCGGAACCATTTTGATAAGTGTCAAGACTACTGCAATAGGGGAGAGAGACAGGGCTCAACTCTGAGTACAGCAAGGACAATGCAGATTTCCAGTCCAGCAGCAGTCGGGGGTCAGGGGATGGAAAATCGCTAAGAGGAGACATCAAGGGTAGGGGGATTCTCACCAACCCAACTTAGCAAGTGTGGTCAGATATCAAGGGTGGGTGGGGGAATTTGATCAGATATTGAGGGTGGTCAAGTATCGAGGCTGGGGGAGTCTCACCAAATGGACTTAGCAGGATTCTTGCTACAATTGGATGAGGCAGGCCAAATACGGTGCCCAAGGACAAGGCCTCACTGAAAAGAGTGCTCCACGGGGCCTGGCGAGCCTTTGTCACCCCCATTCTGCCCATAAGAGCTGAAGTAGTCTAACTGGGTCTCCTATATGCCCTCTCATGCTCATTTTAGTTCCTTCCTCAAAGACAATGTGGTCCGGCTCAGCACTCCTCCAACCTGAGGACTTGCTAAAACACAGATTCTTGGGCCTCACCCCCAGAGTTCTGACACAGAAGGCCTGGAAACCATACTTTGAGAGCCACCGGTCTAGCGTTCTCCTCCCTCAGTTCCCAGCCTAGCTGGAGGTGTTTTCTGGGAGAAAGAGCTTCACCTGTGGTTTCAGACAGACTTAGAATCCTGGCTCTGCTGCAGTCTGGCTTTGTGGCCCAGGTGAATCTCTTACCCTCTCTGAGCCAAGATTTTTTTGAGATGCAGGGAAAGCAACGCCAACCTCATGGGCTCCAGGTGAGATCTGAATGGGGTGACGGACATTCGTAAAGGCCCTGGTGCAGGCAGACTCTCCAAAAAGATTCCTTTCCAGGAGGCGAGCCACAGCAAAGGCGAGGAGTACAGAGTCCATCCAGCCCACCCTCATCCTGTGCAAAGAAGGAGAGTGAGGCCTGGAGAGAGTGAGAGCCCAACCCAGGTCCCATTGGAGGGGCTGGCAGAGCTGGGGCCAGGCTGGGCACTTGGAAGCGATGCCCTTCCTGCCTCCAGCCAGGAGGCTGGCAGCCATGACCCACAGCTCCATAGTGACAGCAAAGCTTCTCAGCGCCTGAGCAAGCATCAGTGTTAAAAGCAGCCCCTCTCTGCCGGACCCCCAGTACGCGTGAAGGCTGTCACTCACCAAGGCTGCTGAACCACAGAGTCACCACCTCACTGAGAGGCCGCCTCCTCCCTCCTCCCTCAGACAACCTCCTGCCTTTACCGGTTCAGCTGGGGCGGGGGGCAGGTGAGATGTGGGTACTGAGCACACTCCCAGCTCCCACAGGCGCACGCGGCTGGGCAGAGACATGCAACCGGGTGTCCGCCAGCTCCTGCCTCTGCTCACACGCCTTGACCAGCTCCCTCTTACCTACCGCCGATTTTCTACACGTGCTAGATATGAGCTTTCCTCTCTGCTTCCCCATCCTCCCCATGGAGGATCCTCAGTGGGGACATGCTGGCCCACAGAGATCACCCCAGGGCACCCCAGGACAGGGCCATCAGCCACTCCTCCATCTTTATTTTCCACAACTCGCCACCTGGCCCTGGCCTCAAGCTGAGCTCTGGTCCCTTAAAGGGGAAAGTCATTCCATGTCTCCTGACCTCCATTTGCTCATCTGTGGAATGGATGCCCACAGAAGGCTCGCATATCCTCAGAAATCCTGCCCCGAAGCTGCCCACGTGAACATAGACTTGGCTTGGAGCGGAGGACCTTGCTCAGAGAGAAATGAAGCGGCTTATGAAAGGCCATTTTTGTATCCATGGGCTCCTTCCCAGCTTGGCTCCCTTCTGATAGAAGTTGGAATTACCTGGAAAACAGTTCCACCTGGGCTGGATTGTGGGGCTCCTCTAGGCTTTGCTCATACGTCTCTTGGCTCCCCCACCCTGGTGAGCCTCTGCTTACATTGCAGTCTCCTCAGAGGTGTCTTCTGTCCCTGCCACCCCTGTCCTTCCCACGTGCTCCATCAGAGTCCCTGCATCGACTGTCATCTGTGTACTTGGCTTTCTCTGCTACTTCGGGACCCCTGAGAGCAGGGCTTGTGGCTCAGTCTCTGCTCCCCAGAGCCAAGCACTGTCATTGGTGGGGACAGAGCAAGCACCCAGTACACAGGCAGCATTAGTGGCCTGGAGCCACTGGAGAAGCTCCAGCTTTTCTCCTGTGTTCTCTAATGTCTGATGTCTGTGCATCCGGAGCTTCCCAGCTCCAGGAGGAACTCAGCGGGTGTGTAGACGACACACACCCCGTGCAGCAGGAACTCTGTGCTGGGGTTCTCCATCAGTTCCCCTCTTCAGCATTTACTAAAGCAGATACAGGTTGAGGGCCCACAGACCCAAAGATCTAACTTTCGGATGCAAGGATTCCTGCTTGAGAAGCGAGCCAAGGTTAAGAGAGGACCTCTAACTCCTCCCACAAATGTCCATCACCCACCCATTCATTCTTCTTCCCCCCTCCAGCCCAGGGACATCTCCCTCCATGCACTGGCCACTCATACACACAGACAATGAGGATTATTGAGCCCGTGGGTACATGCAGGGGCTTTGGAGAAATGGTGTCCTCCACTGGTCCCCTTTGGGAAGAAAGCCTCAGGGCCCTGGGTCGTGCCTCTGCCAGTCATTGCCATCTCTATTCCAGGCATGTGAGACTCCTCCAGCTCTTCCAATCCTCCAAAGAACCTCCAGTGTTTTTAGCTCAAAGGAACCCTTTGATGTCCTAAATGACAAAGCCAGGCATCACGGTGGCTTCGGAGGCTGCTGCATGGAGACGATAGCTCCCTGAAGACACCCCGGGAGGGGCAGCTGCCCGCCTGCCAGCACTTCTGGCTGTCTGAAGTGCTTCGTTTCAGCTCCACGTGGGTGTCTTTGTTGTCAGAGCCGCTGCTGCCTGGCTTTCTTGGGGAAGTGCAGAGTCCTGGGCCAGCCCAGCCCAGCTGTGTATGTGAGGCAAGGACAGGGTTTGGGTCTTCCCCAGGAAGTGAGCACCGTCTTTTGCTCAAGGCTGCCCGAAGAGGTCCCTGTCACAGGGTCTGAGCCCTCTATCCCACCCAGGCTGCTCAGCCCTCTGATCTCTGGACACCAGGGTGTGTGTCGGGGGGTGACTTTTGTCCCCAAGGCCTTTGCACATCCTAGTTCTAATGCCAGCTCTGCCATTCTGTAGCTGGGTGTCTCTGGGCATGTCTCAGTCTCATCTGTAAAATGGGGATGATGATGTAAAAATACCAACTCCACAGGGTTATTGTGCAGATTGGGCGGAAAAACATGAACCTCTTGCAGAGCCCCTGGCACCAGCAAAATCTTAATAAGGAGCAGCTCTCAAACTTTCTTTTTCTTTTTGTTCATAACCTAGTTGTGCTCCATCCTGGCTACTCAGCCCAGACTCCAGCCCAGACTAATGACAGAGGAGCTGTGAAGGTGGAGTTTGCTTTTGTGCTTTTAAAAATCTCCCCCAGGTGATCCTAAGATGCAGCCAAGGCACAGAACTCCAGATCTAACCAGATCTAACCTGTGTTGTGCAATATGATAGCTACTAGCCCCACGTGACTATTGACATTTAAATTCATTGAAATGACATAAAATTAAAAGTTCATTTTCTCAGACCACACTAACCACTTTTTGAGTGCTTAGCAACTGCAGGTGGCTAGTCCTACTGTATTGGGCATTTCCATCCTGGCAGGAAGTTCTTTTGGAGAGTGCTGTAAGACCAGAACTGGCCAATGGCAATAGAATGCAAGCCATACATGCAACTAGAATTTCTCTAATAGCTACGTTTATTAAGTAAAAGGAAACAGGTGAAATTAATTTTAATATATCTTATGTAATCCTCTATAGCCAAAGGAATGTCATTTCAGAATGAAATCCATATGAAGAAAATTAATTAGTGTGTGTGTGGTTTTTTTATTGATGGAGTTTTTTTTTTTTTTTTTTTCTGAGACAGAGTTTCACTCTTGTTGCCCAGGCTGGAGTGCAATGGCATGATCTCAGCTCACTGCAACCTCCGCCTCCCGAGTTCAAGCAATTCTCCTATCTCAGCCTCCTGAGTAGCTGGGATTACAGGCGCATGCCACCACACCCAGCTAATTTTTGTACTTTTAGTAGAGACAGGGTTTCACCATGTTGGTCAGGCTGGTCTCGAATCCCTGACCTCATGATCGGCCCGCCTCGGCCTCCCAAAGTGCTGGGATTACAGGCGTGAGCCACCGCAGCCAGCCTAATTAGTGTTTTTGCATCTATCTTTGTACTTGGACTTCAAAGTCCAGTGGGACTGGCATCTTTCCTATGTTGAACACATGTGCCCTGCACGAGGTGGGCACTCAGCGGAAAACCAGCAAGGCGTGTAGCTATTTCAAATCAACATCCTTCTCTTGACAGAATAACACGGCTGTGCCTACATTAGTGCTTTAGGATGGATGAAGTACTGTGATTGGTGTGTCTTCTGATGCCCTCTAGAGCCTTCCGATCAGGTATTCTAATCCTCAGGCTGGCCTAGACCACACGGCTTGTGGAGTATGCAGGCAGCGCCAAACCGAGCTTCTCTCTGATGCTGCTGTTGTATTCCCCGGTGAGTGAGTGTCCAGCCCTGGGCAATGCCATTTGTGTTGGCCTAGTAGACTGAGTGTCCCTTGGGGACAGAAAGCCTGTCCCCTATTTCTGTTTTGTCTATCCTGTTTCTGATACTCCCTCTATCAGCTCACCTGTCCATGGGGAAAGCATGGCCTGAGTAACTTGATGGTTCGGGAAGATCTCTCCACCTGGGACTTGTGAGGCCGGAGGTTCCCACCATCATCCCATCCTTACTGCCAAGACATCTACGCCACCATTGCCCCAGATAAATATAGTGTCACCAGGGAAGGTTTATGCTGCCACCTACCATCTGGCATGAGTGCCTTAATATATATTGATTTAGTCATATTTGTTCATAGAAAGCATGGCCAGGAGGGAATGGGTCAGACGGTGGCTCAATAATGATAAGCGAAGGTAGGGCACGAAGCTCCATTTAAGTGAGGAAACGAGAGCGTGGTAGGGGCAGGCGAGGACACCAGGGCTTGTGGGGGACCATGAGGACCCCAGAGGTGGGCCACAGAAGGGACCTCTGAGAGAGAGAGAATGGAGGGTCAGAAAGCCATGTCCACCTGAAGGTGGGTCTCGCCTCAGCCTCCATGCACTGTGGGGCCCTGGTGCATGGTGCCAGCTAGTGAGAGGGGAATGCATATATGTGACAGCTGAGGCTCCAGAAGACATGCAAAGTGGGGTCCTGCTCACTTCAGATTGTGGTCTCTTAGGATTTCAGCTTCTGTTAGAAGCCCAGCAGACAGGGCAGCATTAGGAGTTCAGCTTCTGGCCTTGGCGGCTGGCAGGCAGGCAGGCAGGCTAGGCAGGCAGGCAGGCTAGGCAGGCAGGCAGGCAGGCAGG
>NW_012102587.1:6557174-6578051 GCF_000951045.1 Mandrillus leucophaeus
CAGGCAGGCAGGCAGGCTAGGCAGGCAGGCAGGCAGGCAGGCAAGGCAGGGGGCATCAACTCTTGCCTGGCTGCTGTGAGTGGTGAGACCATTCTCTGAATTATACAGCTGGCACCACATAGGAGCAGTTCTCCAATACCCTCACACCTTTCCTAGTCTTTCTGCTGACCTGCTCTGACAAACACTTTCCCCAACCTGTTCCTGATCTCCTAGCCTCTGTGGAATGTATTCCCAATTTCATTCCTCTCCCAGAGGCCCACACCAGACCTCCTTTATGATTTACACTCAGTGCCCCCCTCCCTGCCCATAGCTCTAAGTTGCCACCCTCCCCAGCTCAGGATAGACCTTGATGCCACCCTCGTGGCTGCCAGTCCCTCTAGCTTGTCTCGAACTCCTCATTGAGTGAGAACACCTGACTCCAGGTCTCCTCTCTAATGGCTTTAGCCAGAGTGACACAGGCAGGGAAAGTGATCTATTGCAGGCATCTGACAGCTTTTCAGATCCAGAGACTGCCAGCCCCGGCCCAGCTGTTCTTTCTCATTCATCCGACAAATTCACGCTGAGCACCAAATCTGGACCCCGTCCTATCTCATGGCCTTGGATCTGACTTGCTGGGCCTGCACGGATTCGTTTTGGATAATGGGCAGATGAATTAAGATCATCCAAACGGTTTTCTCTTGCACCGAAATGTCCAAATGCCAGGCAGCTCTGTTCATGGACTCGGCGTTTAATGATCCCTCCCGAAAATCATAATCCATCAATCTCTCCTTTCAAGACCATCAATCAATGTTGCAGAATCCACAGCCACGTTCTCATTCCAGGAGTTTTCAATCACTTCCCTTTTCCTTCGTGCTTGCAGAACAGTGCACTGACACTAGGAAATTGTGTTTTGACATGAAATCATTATGTGTTTTAAAACCTCTCCTTCAATGTTGGTCTTTTCCTGCCTTCTGCTCTCCCCTGACACATTTCCTGCTATGAACTGCAATGTAAGCCCCGTTCCTTTGTTAAACTCTCAGGCACAGGTGAGGGATGCATGGTCTGAAAGGAAGAAACAGGAAAAATAGCCTGCCCATTTCATCCCGGCACTATTGCACTATAATTAATTTGTCTCCTCCAATCGAAGCCCTGCTAGTATGTTTCCCTCAGGGATGTTTAAGGGATTGGTGAGGGTGGGTGGGGCTGGACTGGGGCATGAAGTGCCTGTACAGTGAAGTTGCATCATAATTAGGTGTGTTTAATGTGCAAAGTTAACTATATGCCTCCAGCAATCAGTGAACCAATCAATCAATAAGTACAAAGGGAGACTGGCTATATATAGTATGGCGATTCTGCCCATGGACCCCCCCCCCTCACACCAGCCCAGAGTGAGGGTGAGTTGGGAGGTGTGTGCTGGCTGCTCCTTAGGTCCTGGTTCCTGCACGCCTCTGCAGTGCTAGCATCTCCCTTTGCTGAGGCAGATTCTAGGGTTCAGAGACTTATATTCTTTGAACAATGAGCCCCTAAACACATGCTAATTACTGATATGGCACTCAGCCAAAGACGAGTGCTGAAAGAAAAATGGACAGATCAGGCTTCTAGGAAAGTGCTGTGTGTCTGTCTGTGTCTTTCCCACGGTATTTATTTTCATGGGAAATCTTGGTTCTAAACAATTCTCAATAGCCTTGCTGACTTTAGATCTTAAGTCCCCTAGAATGTGTCTGGGTTGCATTTGGGAGACTCAGTGCGGCATAATCACGTCCAGCCTGTGGGAGACAAGCTTTACATGGCCTCTAACAAGTAGCGTCTTCTAGAGCAAGTTGCTTGACTTTTCTGAGCCTCAGTTTTCTCATCTGGAAATGGGGGCCATTAACACCAACCTTACAGAGTTTGACATGAGTGTTGAGGATAAAAATATGCTTCTGTGGGATCTTGCAGGTGTGCAGCAAATGATGGGTTTTGTTAGCATTATGGAGAAATGACTTCTTGCCGAGGAATGCTCAGCTGCCAATGTCATCGGAGGTGCTTTATTTAAAAAAGAATAGAGGCTGTTAAGTTAGTTTTGCCGAACAACAATAACTTACACTGTAAATAATTGATGCTGTGAGCAGACTCCCAGTGTTCACACCCAGGTAAGGTTTAGGAATGACGGCTCCACATTCTAAATCGCCTTATTTTTCCCTTGTTGAATAAATGGAGTGTTTGCTGGCAGTCAGAATGAAAGTCACCCAAGTATGACTTCCAAAGAAAGTGCCACTGGGGAAAGGTGGCAGGCTTGCTCCCTTGCTGCTGGGGCTGGGGAGGCACCCCTGCTGCCCCTGTGTGAAGCAGGCATAATTTGCACCCAGCGCCCAAAGGCTCCCCTTTCAGAGGCCCTCCCTCTCTTTTTGGCAACCACTGCTCCAGGCAGCTTCAGGCTGCTTCTCAGTTGTATTAAGTTTTACTAAGAAGTTCTGCTCTAGTCTGCCCTCCCTTGGAAGTGTCCTTGTTTAAAACCCACTTGACCTTGATCTTGGCTAGGGCCCCCCGCCCCATCGACCATTTCAGGAGCATTTAGGAGTGCATTACGTGGAACGGAAGCCATCTTCCTGTGAGCTACGCCACCCTCATTTTGTAGTCAAGGAAGGTGAGGCTCACGGTTAGGAAGTAAATCTCCAAGGCTTTGCAGCCACTTTCACCCTGATTCATCCACACAGCTGAGACATGGCTGGGACCTCAGGCAGGTGAGGATCTAGGACTCAGAAACTGGCTATGGGACTAGTGAAGGTGGAAGAAACAAAATTGACATATCTGTGTTTCAAGCAGAAAATATGGACTGACTTCTCCATCTTGGGTGCTGATTTTGTGGGGAGGGTCTTATCTAGGGGAGGGGGTGGGACAGCAGCAGGAGCCATGGTGGGGTGGCAAGTGAAGCTGGTTGGGAGGCCTGTCCATGATCTGGATGCCCAGAAGCACAGGGGCTGGGGGTGGGGCTGGCCCCAGAGCAGGAGCTGGCTGGAGCAAGGGAGAGTTTTGGGGCTTCCCCAAGGGATGGGATAAGCCTTTCTCCTTATTGAATGCCTAAGACGTGCCAGGCACTGGTCTAAGGATTTTTCATGTGTTAACTCCACAGGCAGCACAATAGCCCTCAGAGGCAGGTGCTGATATTTACAGATGAGTGAACAAGCTCTCCTGGGGGTGCAGTCGCTTGTCCGAGATCACACACCTAGCAAGGGGAGCATCAGGCCTCCAAAGAGGACCTGGGGCTCTTGATGCCTGGCTCCAGGCCACCAGGAGAGGGAAGATGAGGAAACTGAGGCAGAAGCTGCACTGGGAGACAAGGCCAAGATGGGGAGGGGTGGGGTAGGGAGTGAGTGCAAGCAGGAGCTGGCCCAAGCCCAGCATGCCCCAGCTGACCAGGTGAGGGTCCTGCCTCATGCAGGGAGAGGGAGGACCTTGGCCAGGTGAGCTAGAGGGCAGATCCCAGTCCCAGGCTTGCTTCGTGAGGCTGCAGCTGAGGCTCTGCACCCGGGAGACAGGCTTGCATTCACCCAGAGGATCAGGCCTATAGTGGGGGTCGATTTCAGCAGTGGGCGCTGGGTAGAGGCATCCTTTCCCTGTGGGGCCCCATGAATTACATGGCCAGGTGACCCTCCCACTGGCTGACATGAAAGACCGGCCTGCAGGTGCCTGAGGCAGGCCCCTGACACTGTTATAGGAACTTGCCTGCCCCAGCATTTTAGTCAAACCACCAGTAGGGCCACCTGCTTTCTAGTTCAATGAGGCCCCCTGGGAAGGAACTTTAAAAAGATTTCAAATCATAACAATGCTCTCCTCTGCTTAAGTCGACAAATGTTTTCTTCTCCTCCATCACAGCAAGGGCACATACAGAGAAGGATAACATTGAGAACATCGGGTTCTGGCTGTCAGACCAAACAGGGACAATTAACCCTTACTTAGTCAGCTTCTTCCTGTCAGAAGAAGCATCTTTGATAAATGCGCCCAGGAACAGTTTGCGTTTTCTCCCCTCTAGTGACACCAGGCTCACCAGCACAAGGGTCTGTTTATTTTTCTCTCCAATGTGTCCGTTGTATCCCCCCTTTCCTTTTAAGCTTCAAGCATAACCTTGGCTGCACCCTCATCCTTCCTGCTGGATTTCTGCAGTGACCTCATAACTGGGCCCACCTCTCCAGTCTACACTTTCATCCTGTAGTCCTCCTTCTCCCAGAGTGACCTTCCTGAAGCTCATTGGAAGACTGTAGTTTGCCTCGGCTGTGCACCATTCCACCTCTTCTGATGTCAGCACCAGGATCTTCCTCAGGAACTTCATCTCTCCATTTCGGTGAACTGTGCCCTAGGTCCATCCTATCCTAGCAACTCATTCCTCTTGCCATGGGTGCTGGACTCAAGGGATGGGCTGGTCAGAGCTTTCCCTTGGAATTGTGGCCTTGGGAAGGAGAAAGGTGTGGCAAAGGCGTCTGCTCTTCTGGGCAGCTCTGGCAGTGTCCCGGCCACCTGTTCCAGTGCCATGGTGCTGAGTGACCAACAGCTACAGGTGCTTGTGCCCTAGAACAGTCTTGTGGTATGGATGGATGTTTGCACTGCTCCCTCTGTTCGTGGCTTAGCGGCATCTAAATTCCATTCTGAAACCCTGGGAGCTGCCTAATGCATGTTATTGAACTTTTTAATGCTTGACCCAGCTAAAAGAGATTCTGTGAACTGCAATCTAGAATCCCTACCAACACTGAAGGCAGCACAGAGAAACCCCACGGTGGCAGATCTCAAGCTTTAAGATGCAGTTGTGTTCGACACCAGATGCACCACCATCTTTCTCAGCTATGTAAGCCAACAAGTTCCCTCACTTCCTCATGTGATAGAAGGAGATGTGTTTCTGAAACTTGCAACCAATCGAGTCCCGGATAATGTGAGTATTTTTGGCATCTCCAGTGACTCTCATGGTAGGCTGCTCACTGCCCCCAAACCTCCCATTTCATTTTCACTACTTTCTTTGCTCACACAGCGCCCTGTTGGAAGATGTTCATTCCTTGCTGTTCAGGTTGCAAGGTTTCTCTGTTCATAGAAACCCTACAGTTAACACATACAAGTTTATTCATTTATTCCCTTCTCAACATTGAAGACCCACGTTTATTCAGGGCAATATTCTGGATGAGAGAGTACAGCAAGGTAGAAGTGAAGTCGTGGAAAATTCTTTCCATACACATCAGACACCTTTGTAATAAGTGCCTTATGCAAACCTTCTCGTTTAATTCTCATAACTCACAAGGAAGGAGTATTAGTATTGTCATTGTGTGGCCATGGAAACCGAGGTTTTGGGAAGTTAAGTGACCTTCGCGAAATCACAGAGGTCTGGAGTGGTAGAAGCAGCTCCTTCCTGTGCTCCTCCCTAGATGGCTCTGTCCACGAGGCATGGTTCTCACTCTCAAAGGGGCCGTGTTCACTGCTGGGACCTGGAAAACACTCCTAGATGGGAACATGGCTACTGTATACAACTTAGCAAACATCACTGGGTGTCTACTATGTATGAATTGTGGGGTGTTTCTGCAAAAGCAAAGGAATTAAAATAAGATGTATTTCCTGACCTTAAAGGGCACAGTGTAGAAGCGAAGAAAAACAGGCATTCAGAGGTCTGTAGCTCAGGTTGCAGAGAATGAACAGGAGAAAGACAGTGACTTTGAACTGAGAGCTCGGGGGCTGGGTCTTGAAGGCCACTCTGTCAGGTAAGTGGTGAACACAATCCAAGTTACAGAGCTCAGATGGAGAAGCACAACCGTGGGCTGGAAGATCAGGGAAGACAGCCTTTCCTGAGTCTACAAGCAAGGGAAGGGGCGCGGTAATTGTACGTCGTTCCATCTCATCTCTGGCATAAAAACTTCTTGATAAACATTTTTGTACAAAAACTCAGCAGCAGTTAGTGAATTCTGTCCATGCATCAAATGCTGTGCCCAGTGTTTTATTCCAAGCCAACATTTTCTTTCTCTGTAAAATGAGGGTGCTCATAAGAGCTAGATTTTTCATGGAGGATTAATATTGTTTGCAAATCATTTGGCCTCTAAGCAGTGCTCACTGGGTAGGTGGGTGTAGATGCTATGGTTGATCATTATAATGACCCCATACAGAGAGAAGAAAGGCCTTTTTTTCTTTTTTTTTTTTGACCAAGTCTTGCTCTGTCACCCAGGCTGGAGTGCAGTGGCATGATCTCTGCTCACTGCAACTTGTGCCTCCTGGATTCAAGTGATTCTCCTACCTCAGCCTCCTGAGTAGCTGGGATTACAGGCACGTGCCACCATGCTCAGCTAATGTTTTTTGTATTTTTTAGTAGAGACAGGGTTTCGCCATGTTGGCCAGGCTGATCTCGAACCCCTGACCTCTGGTGATCCGCTGGCCTCGGCCTCCCAAAGTGCTGGGATTATAGGCCTGAGCCACTGCACCAGGCCAAAAAGGCATTTTTAACTATAAATGAGAAAGACTGAGGCTCAGGGGGATTATGAGACTTACTGGGGGTCCCTGGGCTTCTTGCAAACAGAAGAGGGCTCTCAGGCCAGAACTGTTCACTCCTCTTCCTGAACGGGGCTCTCTGGCCTGGTAGTCAGTCTCTGAGGATGGAAGAGTGTCTGGTGACTGGGAATATACCTTGTTGACTCTTTCCCGGAGAAGGTTCTCAGCCCAGCAGCCTGGCAGTCTAGATATGGGCCTGGCTGGCTGTGACTTTGCAGAGGTCACTCATCCAGGAACTCAACCCTTGAGTCTGATGTCTGAGGCCAGTGCTCTTGGGGTACAGATGTGGGTGGCAGAGGCCCTGGTGTGGGTGATGGGGAGCATCTGGGAGACAGCGGTCCATCATCCCTCTCCTGGACTTGTGTCTGGCTCCCATGAACAGAACAGCATAGGATGGTTTCCACCTTCAGGTCCTATGAGAGGAGGGGTGACAGTTGCCCAAGTGTGGGCAGCATTCTTCTCAACTCAGAAGGGTCACTTTGACTGGGGCACACATCATGTCACCCTAGGGGACAGGAAGCAAAAGCAACAATAAAAGTGGCACCAGCAGCAGTGGCTACAGGACAGAGCAGGACAGAGCAGGACAGAGGTTTTTGTTTTCGTTTTGTTTTTGCCTTTTTTGTGTACTTCTCCAAAGGAAACCAGACCTGGAGGGGAGACAAATGCCGGACACACAGGGCAGCTAAGAGAACTTGTGGGGACAAACTTGAGAACCTTCTGAGGACTTCCGGAAATAATCAGGGAGACTTGAGGGCTAGGTCAGGGGTCTTGAACGGGCGGGTAAAAGCATTTCAAGAGAAACCTCATTACAAAGGCTATGCCTAGCATGGGCTGGGTACACAGTGGGTCCTCAACCGTGCTTTCTCGTTAATGCATTCATTAGGGCTCCTCTCATTAGTGGGGATGTACACGCTGACTTGTTCTCTACATCCCAATCAAATGGGAACCTGCGTGGAATGACAATGCAGGCTTCTGAGGAAGCGATGCAGTCGCTGTGCCTCCGAGCCTCCTTGGGGAGCTGGTCTGCCAGCTTTCCTAGCTACCTGGGGCAGAAGTTGTTCTTGCTGCTCAGAGCTGGGCTGCTGCTGGCTTTCTTTGCACTGGAAAAACTCAGCTCCACGTGCTTGCCTAGCCCCCTAACTTCCAGCAAGAATGTTTGGGACCCAAAGGGGAGACCAAGGTGTTTGCAGTGGCCAAGGGCTCTTCTGAGTGAATCTCTTGTTTAATCTCCCAGAACAGAAACTTAGAGCAGATTCTATTCCAGCCCCTCAACATACACGGTCCTCAAATGGACTGAGGGCAGAGGAGCACAGCAGTGCAAAAGGGGCAATGAGGAGCAGTGGGTGGTGATGGGGAAGGAGGCCCTCTCTCCTCCCTGAGCAGGGCGCCATTCCATTCACTCAATTCCACTACATTTGATTCTGAGCCACAAGTGGCTTGTTCCTCTCCAAAGAAGCACTTGAATTTTAAAAGAGGACCCCGGAGAGGAAACACTTAACCCAAAGGAATGAATATTTAATGCTGGCATTTTAGGTTCTGGCGGGGAGAGGTCTTGGGGGGCCTTTCCCAATGTTCCGCAGAGTACACCCCCAGCCGCCTACCTCCTCTGCTCAGGATGAGGCCAGCCTGGTAGCAGCTGCTGGGGGAGAATGCAGTTCTGGGCTGGGCTCAGCTTTCTGCTGACTCTGTGTGTCCCAAGCAGGCTGTGGGGGTGCTTGCTGGGCCCCAGCTGGCTTCAGTGTTAGGACTCTCAAACGGGTGGCCCAAGGGACAAATCGACCCCTAGTTTTCTTTTCTTTTTTATAAAAATTGGGCCTGCAAGGCCCTTCAGGTGGGGGCCATGCTCTCCTGCTCAGCACGCACCCCTCTTCACTTTCTCTTGTCTTATACACCTCCAGCCCTGTGCATGTACTTTACCCCCCGGCCCTGGGAGTGTTTGAGTCTGAGACCCCTGCTTTCACAAGGTTGTCATGGGGACCAGGGGCAGATGGGAAAGGTTTGGGGGCTGTGTACTGTGCATGGATGCAGAAATGAATGTGTGACAGCTCCACTCTATTTTCTGTCTGTCAACCCCAAAGCTGGGCTGGGAACCTGACATAGGTAGCCTCATGTAATTTGCCCACAGCAAGGAGGACATCCCCATGTAGAAGGGGTGAGGACAGAGGCTCAGAGCAGTTAGGTGACTTCTTAAGTCATTGGCTGGTAGGGGCAGAGTCAGGGTCTGAATGGGGACCCTAATGCCCACATTCTTTCTTCTTCACATGTGGCCTCAGCACCTCTCCTGAGATGACAACTTGAGCCTTACTATGAGTCATCTTATAGTGGGTGCTTCCTGGGTGATGTGGCTGTTTGGGGAGTACCCTCAGATGGGTGGCATGGTCAGATATGAGCTCCTCATGTGAGGGAGGAGAAGACAGGGCCTCAGTTTTTCTTCATCTTTAGCAGGGAATTCTGAATCCAGGGATTGGTGCTCCAAGGGCTTCTATGAAGTGGGGCTGCCTTTCAGTGTGCTTTTGGCCCCTGTCTGGATGGAGGTGTAGAATACATCAATTTCCTCTTCAAAGTTTAGCCCTTTAACTTTCTTTAAAATTCAAGAGGGAGAAAATTGTGAAGTACAATGAGTTCTGAAAGAACCAATATGTCAATATGTTCAGCTTCCCTGTTCTTTGTTCTCCATTTTAAAGTTTAGCTTCCTCATTCTTTACATCTCCTTGCCCCTAGCTACAGTAAACAACCCCCTCCTAGCCTCTATCACCTGCCCTGACCTTAGTTATCCTTGGTCACCTGCTTTGTTCTTAGTCATCCTGAGTCACCTGTTCTGTAACCGTCTTTCCTGCCAAACTACTCACCCTGCCACTCTGGCTCATATTCCTGCTTTCTTTAAAGTAGCCAATCAGAATTAACTTAGACTGTGCAGTCCAACCGGAGCCAATAGGGGAAAGAGACAACAGTACGGACTAGCTGCATTAGCATAAGAACCCCTTCCCCTCCCTTGTCTGGTGTGCTCTCGCCACTGCTCCATCCATAAGACTCACCCTTCTGTAGAAGTAAATTGCCTTGTTGAGAAAACTTTCGCCTGAGTGCTATTTTCACTTGGAGGCACTGAAAATTTACTTCCAACAGAGGGCTTAGAAGACAAATTTGGGATCATTTGCGCCTGTTGCTGTCTACTGGGGTGGCAGGACCCCTTTACAAATGCCTGGCTGGTTCAAACATTGCAGCAGTGGCTGTGACCACATTAGGACTCCCTGCTTGCAGGACCACCCGTTTGGGTATAGGCCCCACAGCTTAGGAAGTTGTCAACAGCTGGTGGCAATGGCAGTCAGAGGGCTGTGTCCTTTGAGCCTGTTCCTTCTCTCTTCCTGGCCTTGTCCTCCTGCCCCTCCCTTGGGATTCTGGCTCTATCCCTAAGCCCACTCCCCCTGCCTCAGGCCTTGATGTCCACAAATCTATCTACTTCATAAACAGTCTCATCAGACAAAGCCCATGGCCAGCCTGGGCTGGCAGAACCATTGCAGGCTTTTCAGTCAGACCCATGTGGGTTGGGAGCCTGGTTCTCTGGTTTACATTGTGAAATTGGGCAAGGTACTTCATCTCCCTGTGATATGGTTTCCTTATCTTCAAAAGGGGGATGATGATGCCTCATAGGGTGTTTAGGCAGATTGAGTGTATGTAACAATATAACCTAAAGAGCCTCTTCAACATACATTTTCATGTTTGCCCAATATTCCTTTGCAAGAATGGACCATGACTTATTTAGCAGTCTTATTCTGATGGACATTTAAGTTGTTTACAATATGTTGCGATGATAAATAATGCTGGGATAACAGTTTTGTATATTCATCATTTTACCCATATGTATCTGTGGTTATGAGCAACCTGCTCCTTTCCTTAAGAGTTTCCTCTCCTTGTCTCCTCTACCTGTGTGGGCATCTTAGTCACCCTGCAAGGGCAGCTCCAAGGCTGCCTCCTCGTGAAGCCCTGCCTGACTTTTCCAGGAGGGTCACGTTGCTCTCCTCCAGAGCCTGGTGGTTCCCTGTTCATATTTCCAGGTAGACTCCTATTCTCACATTTTAATCACTTAATTTGTATGTCTGTCTGTCCTTCTAAATTGTGAACTTCGTGACCACAGGACTGTTTCTGACAGCAGAGGCTGCACATGTATCCCCAGTGCCTAGCCCATTGCTTTTCACATAGTAGGAGCTTAACATTTTAATGCATCATGAATAAATGAAACAGTCTCTGCCCTCAGGGAACTGATGGTCAATAGAGGAGATCAGTCATGTACACAGATAATTATAATTACAAGGCAAGGCAGAAAGCACTATATGCCAGCAGAGGTACAGATTATTCTGTTTGGTGCTTTTCAGCCTTGACTGCAAATGAGAGTTGCCTGGGGAGATTTTTAAATACACTATGACCGGGCGCTATCTTCAGAGAGTCTGGTTTATTTGGTCTCATGTGGAGTTCAGCAACTGGTAATTAGAAAGCCCTCAGAGTGATTCTACTGGTAGCCAGGGTCAAGAACCACCCCTGCAATATTGCTCAAGTTAATGACTCTCCTGAGGAACTTGCAAATTCCCCAGGGAACTCCTCTCCTGGGGAAATGCAAATTCTGACTCAGCATGTCTAGGTGGGGCCTGAGGCTTGACATTTTTTTTTCCCATTTTTTTCCCCCAACTTTATTGTGGTATGGTTGACAGGTAAAAATTGTTCATATTTAAGGTATACAATATCATGTTTTGATATATATACACATTGTCGAATGATGACCATAATCAAGCTGGTTAACATATCCATTACCTCACATAGTTATTATTTTTTCTGTGTGTGGCAAAAACATTTAAGACCTACATTTTTTTTTTTTTTTTTTTTTGAGACAGAGTTTGGCTCTATCACCAAAGCTGGAGTGCAATGGCATGATCTCAGCTCACTGCAACCTCTGCCTTCCAGGTTCAAGCAATTCTCATGCCTCAGCCACCCAAGTAGCTGGGATTACAGGCTGACACCACAATGCCCACTAATTTTTGTATTTTTAGTACAGACGGGATTTCACCACATTGGGCAGGCTGGTCTTGAACTCCTGGCCTCAAGTGATCCACCCATCTTGGCCTCCGAAAGTGCTGGGATTACAGGTGTGAGCCACCGTGCCCGGCCAAACCTACATTTCTAACAAGAGCCCAGGTAATGCTGTTGCTACTGGTTGTGAACCATGCTTTGAGTATGACGTGCTCTCGAGCAGCTGTTGCTAACCCTGGTTTTACATTTGTGTTCCAACTCCCGGGCTGATCTCCAGACCAATTAAGTTCAGAATCTCTGGAGTTGGAAACCTAGGCATCAGTATTTTTAAAAGCTCCCAAGTAATTCCAATGTGAATGAAGTATGCCCTTCTAGCTGTGTGGAAAGATGAGTGGCTTGGAAGAGATGGCACTTCTGGAAATGGGACAAGGGCATTTCAGGGGAGGAAGTCTGCTTGACTCAGAACCTCTAATTGTTCTTCTAGTTCTAATATTCTAAGAAAACCATGATTGTACTGGAGGACGGGAGACCTGGGATCCAGTTCTAGTTCTGATGGGAAGCATCTATATGCCCTTAGGCAATTCGTTCATTCATTCATGCATTCATTCACTTATTCGTTTACTGTCAAGTATTGTGCGGGGTCTGGGGAGACAGCATTGAAGAAGACCGATCTGATACCTACTTTCATGGAGTTCCCTGGGTAGCAGTGAATTCATACAATCACAGTAGTAATTATCATAGAGCATGATGAATGGCATGATAGGGAAAGTATAGGACATTGCTCTGGATTCCTCACTGATCATGTGGATAAAGATAATGAGGCTTTCTCTTTCTACTTCACAGGATAAAATGACTGCCACATGGGACAATGAGTTTTGGGAGGCTGTGCAAAATTGTATAAAGGTCTGAAGGAATGTCACACATGGAAGCTCCGAGTGTGTGTCTAATGGGACAGAACTGATCCACCTGACAGGCAGGCGTGTCAACAAGACCTCAGCCACCAGCGTTTTTCTGGATTGCTTTGGGTTTTTGTCAGGAGCCCTGATTTTAACCCTAATGCTCTCCATGGCCCCCAACACCCACACAGACACTTAGTGGAGTGTGGTTTTCAATGGGGTTGGTTTTATATAGAACCTTCACTTATCACAGCCCTCAGGATGACACAGCTCTTCTGGAAGAGGTGTGCAGAATGATCCTGGAGGAGCAGCAGGGGGAGGTGTGGGCCACAAACCTGCCAGTTTCTGGGGACCTCCAAAAACCTTCAGCTTGTATCTGGGCCAGCTGGGGCTGCAGAGCCTGGATTTCCAGCTGACATTGCAGGTGGTCCTTGGCCTCAGCTGCCTGTGTGAGATGCCATGCAGGTGACTGCAAGGCAAGTTTTCATTCCTCTTCATTTTTCAAAGCCTCTGACATCCCTTGCAGCTAGGATGCTCCACTGACACCATAGAGTAGTATGGAAAATAGGACAAGAAAAATGCATCCCTCCTCAGGGGGGCTTTTGGTTGCTTGGTATTTGTTATTCCCAATTAGGCCAAAGTTAACTGGACCATGGCATATAGGTGCTCACCATGGATGTTTCTTGTCCTTTCTCCACTGCCACATTCTGAATCCAGGACCTTACCTCCTCAGCTCTGACTCCTGCAAATAGCCTTCTGACTGTGTAACTGCCCCCGGGATCAGCCCTTTCATTGCCCCCATATACTGCTGACAGCGTGTTTCTAAAGCACAATTTGGTCTTGTCACTTTCCAAGTCAGAGTATTTTTGTAATTTCCTACTTCCTACCAAGTCAGGTCCAAATTACTGTCTGCTTCCAAAACTTCCCATTATCCCCCATTGTCCCTACTCCCTTAAAATTTTAGTCCCAACTGATTGACAAATGTATCCCTGTTTCAGACTTCCAGTGCCCTCATTTCTCCCCTTTACTTCCTCCACTTGTAAACACACACACTCACACACAATCACACATACAAGCCCACATCTAGGAGTAAAGCACACAATTGCCCTACCTAGAGTGTTTTACATTTTCGTATTTTTATCTAAATCCTGTTCATTCTTCAAGGCTCACTTTCCTCTCCCCATAACAAACATCTACTATACTTGCCCTGACTCCTCATGTAATTTGGTATCACTTGCTCACTCTCTGTGTTACATGTGCTCATTGTGTCTTCACAGCAGACTTTGTGTGCCTTGAGTACAGGAATGAGCTAGTCATATGTGCATATGCTGTCAGCATAAAGCTGTGCATAAAGGAAGTTCAGTGAGTTGGTTGAATAATCAATCCCTTTGAACAGACCAATAATATCAGTCAGAAGGGCCAGTGCTCCAAGTGGCATGTAGGGATGACAAAGACCCAGTGAGGAAAAGAGAACACCTATGGAAGTCAAACAACAGCAAGATGAGACAAGCTTCTACTATTAGAATGCCATTAAATGGAGAAGAGAAATTAGTTTCATTCAGTAGGCCATTAATGAGCATCTATTATATAATCAGCATAAAATATAGTCATCTCCTGCCCCAAAGGAACTCAAAGTTTAGCTAAAGTGAGGAACCCATATTCAGCCAAATACAACACACTGTGATGCCATGATAACATGACCTAGGGCTACAGGAGCATCAAACAGCAAAGAAACAATAAGTGATCTTCCGTTGACCTGCTTTGGTTGTTGATTGGGGTCAAAGAAGTCACTATCAGAAGCAAGTGATTGCTGTCAGAGAATTAGAAAGTCAGAGGCAGGATGAGGACACAAGAGACAGAACAGTGTTATAGAAAGAGTATGGGCTTTGGAATCAGTAAGACTTGGGTTTAAACGCCAGCTCCATCCATTACTGTAATAGCTGTGTCACCTCAAGTAAACAGCAGTTCCCTCATCTATACAATGGAGATAACAATACCTATTTTCCAGGCAGTGAAGAAAAGCAAGATAATGCAGGCACTGCACTTAGCACAGTCCTCGGTACACAGTGAAAGCTAATGGATTTGAGCTGCCATTTTCCAATACCAAACCTTTCTGACTTCTGGGACAGAAGGAGCGGGCTCAGGCCTTCAGCACCACGGACAGCGCCAAAGGGGCACGCTGGCTATTCCTTCTAAATCAGAAAAATCGTAGGAGCTAACAGTTACACAGCATTTCTTTGCCAGAAACGTTACATATATTAGCTCAGTTAATTCTCACAACAAATCTACAGAGAAAATACTGTTTTTTTTTCTTATTTTGACACACGAAATAACAAAGGCACAGCAGATAATTAGTTGTCCAAGGTTATAGAGGTAGTAAATAATGGAGGCAAGATTTGATCTCTGATTGATTGGCTCCATAGCCCATGCTCTGCTGCCACTAGGTTATGAAGTGTCAGGTCTTCAGGATGAAGTGGGACAGGTGGGACTGGCAGCACTGTCCTTTTCCTTTCCTCACAGCTCTTTCTCCAGGGATCCCCTTTATTTTGTTTGGTTCTGAGGGCAAGGCCTCAGCCAAGTAGTATTCTGTTTTTGTTATGGCCACACCCAGCATTTATGTGCCTGGTTCTCTTCTTTCTCCAAACTCTCCCACCCCAGGTCCCTCTCCTCGCATATTTCCCTCCCCTCATCTATTCTCCCACCTTTCCCTCATAGTTGGGGGTGAAGGAAGAAAAGAAAAAAGAGTGAATTGAGTAGGAAAGAGAAAGAAAGGCTGAGATTAGAAGAGGTCTCAAGAGAGAGGGAGGATAAGAGAGAGAGAGAGACAGGAGAGCCTGAGAGGTGGTCAGGTATTCCAGTGAAAGGGGAAAACGGTACACCAGGAACAAAGAGGGGTTGGAGGAAGAGAGCTGGGAAGAGAATGAGTGAGGAGTGAGGAGGCAAAAATAAGTTAGAAGGAAGCAGGCATAGAAGGTGGAAGAAAAAAAGGAGACAGGGGATCAATAGAAACGAGTAAGTGGAAAGAGTATATGAGTAGGAGAAGAGAATGTGGAAACTGGGAAGGACATGTGATGATGTGGAGAGAGGCAGGGAGAGAAATGGGCAGGAGGAGGTGTCAAATAAGTCTCAAGTGCTGTTAAGCAGTGAACTGACAACACATGTCTCCGAAATGGAGCTAGAAAATTGCCCCTTCCTGAAGGAAGGACAGAGCAATTGCCTGTCCTTCCTTCAGGTCTGGAGGTCCAGCAAGTTCAGGGAGAAGGGTGGGAAACTCTGCCATTCTACTATAGAATCATGAAATCTTGCAAGTTTTAAGGATCCCTGAGTTTTCCTCTCTTTGGTCAGACACACTCTTGTCCACTTGGCCATGCCCACTCTTTTTCACCCTTTTTCCACTGCATGAGTGGAAAAGACTAGGCATGGCTGAGTGGAGAAAAACAATCAGGAGGGATTGCTGCCCTCCTGAAAAGAGCTGCAATCTGCCATCACCCTCTGAGCCTTGCCTCTAATGTGAAGTGAAAAGCATTGTCCTTTTACAGAAATGTGAGGAAGTTAGTGAGATGGCATTGCTATAAAGAACTAACTAAGACTGGGTAATTTATACAGAAAAGAGGTTTAATTGACTCACAGATCCACAGGCTGTCAGAAAGCATGGCTGGGGAGGCCTCAGGGAACTTACAGTCATGGTGAAAAGTGAAGGGGAAACAGGCACATCTTACATGGCCAGGAAGAGCGTAAAGGGGGAGCTACACACTTAAACGACCAGATATCCTGAGAACTCACTCACTATCATAAGAGTAACAAGGGAGAAATTCTCTCCCATGATTCAATTAGCTCCCACCAGACCCCTCCCCCAATATTTGGGATTACAATTTGACGTGACATTTGGGTAGAGACATAAATCCAAAGTGTATCAGATGGATTTTTGCAGACACTCTTTGGTCATCTGATAACTTGAAGGCCTGCCCTCTGGAGGAAGGACACGGGAAGCATTGATGCTTCTTTATTTAAAGTTTGCCCCTGTGTGTCTGAGGTGAGGAGGGTGCATGGTATCACCCAAGTCCACACTTCTTTTAAACTAGCTGCAATAATTCTACTATCAAGAACCAGAGAGCATTTATGGAATATTTATACATGCTTGACATGGTGCCAAGTGCCTTTTCCCAGTGTCTTGTGTAATCCTCATAAAGACCCTGAGAAGTAGGCATCATTAATCCCCAACTTGGCAAATATAAAGCTGGGGCTGGGAGAGGTTAAACAACTTATGCAAGGCCACGCAGCTAGTGAGTGGTAGAGCAAGCAACCCATTTATTCAGTCTCTATGGCCTGTGTTCTTTCCATAGTGAGATAAAATCATGTCATAATATTGTCTTCAGAAGTGAGGACACCTTTTGCCATGAAATTGGGAAGCTTGAATGTGAAGTGGCTGAGACCATGGAGACCTTGCTTATAAGACACGTCTCATTGCCTCAAAGGAGGCAGAAATATCCCTGTGTCAACCCTTTCGGGGAGTTAGCTCTAAGAAAGAGAAACCTATTGTGAATTTCTGTGCCCAGAAGAGGAGCCCATTTGTAATCCAATCATGCAGGGGAATACTTTTTCTAATTTCCACAAAGACCCCAAACAATGTTTTAATTTCAGCCTTCTAGTCCTGTTCTTTCTCTTTTCCTTTTCATTTTCAAAATTTATTTCCCAGACTTCCACTTCCAGAAATAGTTCTAGCTGTTTAAGTGTCTGGTTTTGGATTTGCCTTTTCACAAAATGCAACTAAAAAACATGGTAAAATATATAAAGCAACTGTTTTCAAGCATTGGACAACAGCAAGCATAGTATTTTGATTCTTGAGAGAAGGAAAACACAAAAAATGTGTCCCATGACTTGCCCTGACTTTCAGCCTAGGATCCTTTTTCTGACCTTGTTATAGTGAAGTGAAGCCCATGAAAAGAGTAAAAGCAGTGGTTTCATTGAGCTGAGGAGGCAGAAATTAAAGTTTGGCGCCATGAAAGTATCTGAAATTTGAAAGGCAGAGTACCAGAGGGGAGGGACTTTATAAGGGCAAAGTCTACATGAGGGTTTCCCTCAGGTTCTTGGCTGAGGTCTGTGCTGCATATATACAGGTTGGGATGCTGCACCATAGCCTAGGAAGTGGCTGCTGAAGGGTTGAAAGCTTAATGGAGGTTCATGAGGTTATGCAGTGTTGAGAGATCTTGAAACTCCATTTTAACCAAAGTGAAGACACCTCACTGAGAATATTGGGTTATATTTTAGGAATAAGGACCATGCCCTAGAGTAAGAACTATATCCTACGCTAAAGTGGATATCAAAATAAACTCACCCTGAAAAGCATAATAACAAGCCTGACAATATCAAGAGGATCCACTAGTAATTTAACTGTCTGTTAGAACCTTTAAAGGAAGACAACATAATCCCAAATGCCCTACAAAATAGCATTAACAATGTCCAGCATACAATAAAAAATTACTAAACATACAAAGAGGCAGAATAATATGATTCATATTAAAAGAAAAAGCAGTCAATAGAAGCATACCTTCAGATGGCACAAATTTTGGGATTAGTAAACAGCACTTTAAAATAGCTATCATCAATTTAGTCAAGTATTTAAGAGAAAATATGAATATAATAAGCAAACAGATCAGGAAATATCATCAGGGATTTTTGAAATACTCAAGTGAAAAGTCTATAACTATAAAGTAAAATATCTGAAATAAAATATTCATTGAAGATTAGATATTGCAAATAGAAAAGGGTCAGTGAACTTGAACACAAATGAATATAAATTAGCCTAGTGGATGAACAGAGAAAAAAGAGTAAAAAAAGAAACTTGGTGGCCTATGGGATAATATAGACTAATCTAATATACCTGCAATTGGAATTACAGAAAGACAGAAGACAGAGAATGGAGAAGAAAATCTATTTGAATAAATGTTCATTGCATTCTCATTTTAGTGAAAAATATCCATTTAAAGAAGCTCAAAGATCCACAAGTCACAAAATTAAAAGGAAAGCACACATAATCACATCATAGTCAAACTTCTGGAAACCAGAGGTAAGGAAAAGAATACTAAAAGTAGCCATAAAAATGCATATTACATATAGGGGAACAATGCTAAAAATTAGGGCTTACTTTTGAACAGGAAAACAATGGAAGCCAGAAGTCAATGACACATCTTTAAAGAACTTTTAAGAGATATCTTAAAAGAAAATTTTTTCTTGCAAGAAAAAAAAAAAGGTTGGACTGGCATTGGACAACAGGCCACATTTTAATAATTTAACTTTATTTTTTATTGTGGCAAAATATGCATAACATTAAATTTACCATTTAACCATTTAAAATGTACAATTTAGTGTCATACACATTGTTTTGCAACCATTATCTCCAGAACTTTTTTAATCATTCCATACTGAAACTCTTTCTTTCAAACTCTCTGTTTCTCTGTTGTTCTGTCGACAGGCTGGAGTGCGGTGGCATGATCATGGCTCACTACAGCCTCAAACACTCAGGTTAAAACTGTCCTCCCACTTCAATCTCTGGACAGGTGCCTGCCACCACACCCAGCTTTTTTTTTTTTTTCTAGAGACATAGGATCTCCTTATGTTACCCAGGCTGGTCTTGAACTCCTAGGCTCAAGTGATCCTCCCACCTTGGCCTCCCAAAGTGCTGAAATTACAGGTGTGAACCAACACACCTAGCCAAAACTCTTTATTCATTAAACAGTAAGTCTGTATCACTTCTTCCCATGTTTGCAAATATTTTCTCCTATTCTTCGAGTTGCCTTTTCACCCTGTTAATGGCGTCCTTTGATATACAAAGTTTTAAATTTTGATAAAATCCAGCTTTTTTTCTTTTGTTGTCTGTGTCTTTGGTGTCATATCCAAGAAAGTGCTGTCAACTCAAATGTTATGAAGTTTTTCCCCATGTTTTTTTCTGAGAGTTTTATGGTTTTATTCTTATATGTAGATCATTAATTCATTTTGAGTTAATTTTTAAATGTGGTGTTAGGTAAAGATTTTCATTCTTCTGCATGTGGATATCGAGTTTTCACAGCACTAGTCGTTGAATAGAGATTATGTTTTTCCCCAATGAATGGTCTTGGAAACATTATATATATATGTCAAAAATTATTTGACTAAATGTAAACAAACATATATATATTTCCAGATTCTCTATTATATTTCATTCTTAATGCAAGTACCACATTGTTTTGATTACTGTAGTTTTATAGCCAAATTTGAAATCAGAAAATGTGAGTCCTCCAACTTTGCTCTGGTTTTTCAAGATTGTTTTGGCTATTTGGAGATTCTTGAGATTTCATATGAATTTTAGAATGAATTTTTATATTTCTGCAAACAATGTCATTGGGATTTTGATAAAGATTGCTTAGAATCTGTAGATGGCTTTGGGTAGTATTGTCGTTTTAACAGCTTTAAGCCTTTCAATCCATTAACATGTGATATGTTTTTATTTAACTATTCTTTAATTCCTTTTAGCATGCTTTGTAGTTTTCAGTGTACAAGACTTTTGCCTCATTGGTAAAGTAATGCATTGGTATTTTATTCTTTTTGATGCAATTGTAAATGGAACTATTTTCTTGACTTCCTTTTTGGATTGCTTATTGTTAGGGTATAAGAATGAAACTGATTTTTGCATGCTGATTATTGTATCCTGCTACTTTGCTAAATGTATTAGCTCTAACAGTTGTGTGTGTGTGTCTGTGTGCATGTGTGTGTGTGGAGTCCTAGCTAATACGGCTACAACTTCCAGTACTATGTTGAACAGAAGCGGTGAAAGTAGGCATCCTTGTCTTGTGATCTTAGAGAAAAAGCTTTCAGTCTTTCGCTATTCAGTATAATGTTATCTATGAGTTTTTCATATATGACTTTTATTATGTTGAGTTGGTTATATTCTATTACTAGCCTGTTCAGTGTTTTTTTTTATTATTATACTTTAAGTTCCAGGGTATATGTGCACAATGTGCAGTTTTGTTACATATGTACACATGTGCCATGTTGGTGTGCTGCACCTGTTAACTTGTCATATACATTAGGTGTATCTTCTAATGCTATCCCTCCCCTCTATCCCACCCCACAACAGGCCCCTGTGTATGATGTTCCCTACCCTGTGTCCAAGTGTTCCCATTGTTCAGTTTCCACCTATGAATGAGAACATGCAGTATTTGGTTTTCTGTCTTTGCGATAGTTTGCTCATAATGATGGTTTCCGGCTTCATCCATGTCCCCACAAAGGACATGATTTCATCCTTTTATATGGCTGCATAGCATTCCATAGTTTATATGGGCTACATTTTCTTAATCCAGTCTATCATTGATGGACATTTGGGTTGGCTCCAAGTCTGCTATTGTGAATAGTGCCACAATAAACATACGTGTGCATGTGTCTTTATAGCAGCATGATTTATAATCCTTTGGGTATATACCCAGTAATGGGATGGCTGGGTCAAATGGTATTT
>NW_012102587.1:6582611-6583217 GCF_000951045.1 Mandrillus leucophaeus
GAGAGGGCATCCCTGTCTTGTGCCAGTTTTCAAAGGAAATGCTTCCAGTTTTTGCCCATTCAGTATGATATTGGCTGTGGGTCTGTCATAAATAGTTCTTATTATTTTGAGATACGTCCCTTCAATACCTAGTTTATTCAGAGTTTTTAGCATGAAGGGCTGTTGAATTTTGTTGAAGGCGCTGTCTGCAGCTATTGAGATAATCACGTGGTTTTGTCTTTGGTTCTGTTTATATCACGGATTACATTTATTGATTTGCGTATGTTGAACCAGCCTTGCATCCCAGGGATGAAGTCAAATTGATTATGGTGGATAAGCTTTTTGATGTACTGCTGGATTCGGTTTGCCAGTATTTTATTGAAGATTTTTTGCATTGATGTTCATCAGGGATATTGGTCTAAAATTCTCTTTTTTTGTTGGTCTCTGCCAAGCTTTGGTATCAGGATGATGTTGGCCTCATAAAACGAGTTAGGGAGGATCCCCTCTTTTTCTGTTGATTGGAATAATTTCGGAAGGAATGGTACCAGCTCCTCTTTGTACCTCTGGTAGAATTTGGCTGTGAATCCGTCTGGTCCTGGACTTTTTTTGGTTGGTAGGCTATTAATT
>NW_012102587.1:6583732-6584601 GCF_000951045.1 Mandrillus leucophaeus
TTCTTCAAGGGTTTTTATGGTTTTAGGTCTAACATTTAAGTCTTTAATCCATCTTGAATGAATTTTTGTGTAAGGAGTAAGGAAGGGATCCAGTTTCAGCTTTCCACGTATGGCTAGCCAGTTTTCCCAGCACCATTTATTAAATAGGGAATCCTTTCCCCATTTCTTGTTTTTGTGAGGTGTGTCAAAGATCAGATGGTTGTAGATATGTGGTATTATTTCTGAGGGCTCTGCTCTGTTCCATTGGTCTATATCTCTGTTTTGGTACCAGCACCATGCTGTTTTGTTACTGTAGCCTTGTAGTATAATTTGAAGTCAGGTAGTGTGATGCTTCCAGTTTTGTTCTTTTGGCTTAGGATTGCCTTGGCAATGTGGGTTCTTTTTTGGTTCCATATGAAATTTAAAGTAGTTTTTTTCCAATTCTGTGAAGAAAGTCATTGGTAGCTTGATGGGGATGGCATTGAATATATAAATTACCTTGGACAGTATGGCCATTTTCACGATATTGATTCTTCCTATCCATGAGCATGGAATGTTCTTCTGTTTGTTTATGTCCTCTTTTATTTTGTTGAGCAGTGGTTTGTAGTTCTCCTTGAAGAGGTTCTTCACATCCCTTGTAAGCTGGATTCCTAGGTATTTTATTCTCTTTGAAGCAATTGTGAATGGGAGTTTACTCATGATTTGGCTCTGCATTTGTCTGTCAATGGTGTATAGGAATGCTTGTGAGTTTTGCACTTTGATTTTGTATCCTGAGACTTTGCTGAAGTTGCTTATCAGCTTAAGGAGATTTTGGGCTGAGATGATGGGGTTTTCTAAATATGAAATCATGTCATCTGCAAACAGGGACAATTTGACTTCCTCATTTCCTA
>NW_012102587.1:6585701-6611269 GCF_000951045.1 Mandrillus leucophaeus
ATCTTTATTTCTGCTTTCATTTTGTTATGTACCCAGTAGTCATTCAGGAGCAGGTTGTTCAGTTTCAATGTAGTTGAGTGGTTTTGAGTGAGTTTCTTAATCCTGAGTTCTAGTTTGGTTGCACTGTTGTCTAAGAGAAAGTTTGTTATAATTTCTCTTCTTTTATATTTGCTGAGGAGTGCTTTACTTCGCACTATGTGATTAATTTTGGAATAAGTGCGATGTGGTGCTGAGAGGAATCTACATTCTGTTGATTTGGGGTGCAGAGTTCTGCAGATGTCTATTAGGTCTGCTTGGTGCAGAGCTGAGTTCAATTCCTGGATAATCTTGTTAACTTTCTGTCTCGTTGATCTGTCTAATGTTGACAGTAGGGTGTTAAAGTCTCCCATTATTTTTGTATGGGAGTCTAAGTCTCTTTGTAGGTGTCTAAGCACTTGCTTTATGAATCTGGGTGCTCCTGTATTGGGTGCATATATATTTAGGATAGTTGGCTTTTCTTGTTGAATTGATCCCTTTACCATTATATAAGGGCCTTCTTTGTCTCTTTTGATCTTTGTTGGTTTAAAGTCTGTTTTATCAGAGACTAGGATTGCAACCCCTGCTTTTTTTTGTTTTCCATTTGGTTGATAGATCTTCCTCCATCCCTGTATTTGTGTGTCACTGCACATGAGATGGGTCTCCTGAATACAGCAAAGTGATGGGTCTTGACTTTTTATCCAATTTGCTAGTCTGCGTCTTTTAATAGGAGCATTTAGCTCGTTTACATTTAATGTTAATATTGTGATGTGTGAATTTGATACTGTCATTATGATGTAGCTGGTTATTTTGCTCGTTAGTTGATGCAGTTTCTTCATAGCATCGATGGTCTTTACAATTTGCCATGTTTTTGCAGTGACTGGTACCGGCTGTTCCTTTCCATGTTCAGTTTTTCCTTCAGGAGTTCTTGTAAGGCAGGCCTGGTGGTGACAAAATCTCTCAGCACTTGTTTGTCTGTAAAGGATTTTATTTCTCCTTCATCTATGAAGCTTAGTTTGGCTGGATATGAGATTCTGGGTTGAAAATTCTTTTCTTTAAGAATGTTGAATTTTGGCCCCCACTCTCTTCTGGTTTGTAGAGTTTCTGCTGAGAGATCCACTGTTAGTCTGATGGGCTTCCCTTTGTGGGTAACCCGACCTTTCTCTCTGGCTGCCCTTGGCATTTTTTCTTTCATTTCAACATTGGTGAATCTGACAATTATGTGTCTTGGAGTTGCTTTTCTCAAGGAGTATCTTTGTGGTGTTCTCTGTATTTCCTGAATTTGAATATTGGCCTGCCTTGCTAGGTTGGGGAAGTTCTCCTGGATAATATCCTGAAGAGTGTTTTGCAACTTGGGTCCATTCTCCCCATCACTTTCAGGTACACCAATCAGATGTAAATTTGGTCTTTTCACACAGTCCCAAATTTTTTGGAGGCATTATCCATTTCTTTTTACTCTTTTTTCTCTAAACTTCTCTTCTCACTTCATTTCATTCATTTGATCTTCAATCACAGATACCCTTTCCTCCACTTGATCAAATCGGCTACAGAAGCTTGTGCATTTGTCATATAGTTCTCATGCCATGGTTTTCAGCTCCATCAGGTCATTTAAGGTCTTTTGTATGTGTTTATTCTAGTTAGCCATTCATCCAATCTTTTTTCAAGGTTTTTGGTTTCTTTGTGAGGTGTTCGAACATCCTCTTTTAGCTCAGAGAAAGTTGTCATTACCGATCATCTGAAGCCTTCTTCTTTCAACTGTCAAAGTCATTCTCCATTCAGCTTTCTTCCATTGCTGGCAAGGAGCTGCATTCCTTTGGAGGAGAAGAGGCACTCTGATTTTTAGAATTTTCAGCTTTTCTGCTATGGTTTCTCCCTATCTTTGTGGTTTTATGTACATTTGGTCTTTGATGATGGTGATGTACAGATGGGGTTTTGATGTGGATGTCCTTTCTGTTTGTTAGTTTTCCTTCTAACAGTCAAGACCCTCAGTTGCAGGTCTGTTGGAGTTTGCTGGAGGTCCACTCCTGACCCTGTTTGCCTGGGTATCACCAGTGGAGGCTCAGAACAGCAAATATTGCAGAACAGCAAATGTTGCTGCCTGATCCTTCCTCTGGAAGCTTCATCTCAGAGGGGCACCTGGCTGTATGAGGTGTCAGTTGGCCCCTACTAGGAGGTGTCTCCCAGTTAGGCTACTGAAGGGTCAGGGACCCAGTTGAAGAGGCAGTCTGTCCGTTCTCAGATCTCAAACTCTGTGCTGGGAGAATCCCTACTCTCTTCAAAGCTGTCAGACCGGGATGTTTAAGTTTGCAGAAGTTTCTGCTGCCTTTTGTTCAGCTATGCCCTGCCTCCAGAGGTGGAGTCTACAGAAGCAGGCAGGCCTCCTTGAGCTGCGGTGGACGCCACCCAGTTTGACTTTCCTGGACACTTTATTTACCTACTCAAGCCTCAGCAATGGCAGACGCCGCTCACCCAGCCTCACTGCAGGCTTGCAGTTCGATCTCAGTCTGCTGTCCTAGCAGTGAGCAAGGCTCCGTGTGTGTGGGACCCTCTGAGCCAGGCGTGGGATATAATCTCCTGGTGTGCTGTTTACTAAGACCATTGGAAAGGCACAGTATTAGGGTGGGAGTGTCCCAATTTTCCAGGTACTGTCTGTCATGGCTTGCCTTGGCTAGGAAAGGGAATTCCCCTACCCCTTGCACTTCCTAGATGAGGTGATGCCCTGCCTTGCTCTGTGGGCTGCACCCACTGTCCGACAAGTCCCAGTGAGATGAACCTCGTACCTCAGTTGGAAATGCAGAAATCACCTGTCTTCTGCGTCGCTCATGCTGGGAGGCACATGCTACTATGTATGGCTATTTCTTTCTTTCTTTTCTTTTTATTTTTGGTAGAGATAAAGTTTGCCATGTTACCCAGGCTGGTCTCAAACTCTCAGGCTCAAGTGATCCACTAACCTTGGCCTCCCAAAGAATTGGTATTACTGGTGTGAGTCACTGCCCCAGGACAGTGGGTTTTTTTTTTTTTCAATCATGAAATGATATTGAATTTTGTCAAATGCTTTTTCTACATCAATTAAAATAATCATGTGTTTTCTTTTCCTTCATTCTGTTCATGTAATGTATTGCACTGATTGATTTTTATGTATCAAATCATCCTTCCATTCCAGGAATAAATTCCACTGGTCATGGTATATAATCCTTTCAATACACTGCTGCTGAATTTGTTTTCTTAGAATTTTGCTGAGATTTTTGCATCAGTGTTAACTAGGGATATCGGTGTGTAGTTTTCTTATAGTGTCTTTGGGTATGGGTTTTTATATTTAAGAAAAATGTTCTTCAAAAATAAAAGTGAAATAAATAAAAGCCAAGATAGTTCATCACCAAAAAAGTGCTTTAAGTGAAATACTAAATTTAGGTCAAAGGAAAATAGTATCACATAAAAACTAAGGTCTATGGCAAGTAATCAAACATTGGAAATGGTAAATGTGGTGAATATAAATCCTGATTGTTTCATTTTCAAAATTTTCTTTAAGCAATTTCGAAGCTAAAATAATAACATTGTATTGTGGGGTTTGCACCATGTGTAGAAATAAAAATACATGACCATAGTGGAACAAAGCATAGGGAATATATTATATATCTTTAAGGTTTATACATTTTGCCTGAAGTGTGCTCAGTAGACTGTGATGAATTAAAGATGTACATTGTAATCCACAGAAACTACTAAAAAAGAGGTATAGCTAAAGAACTAGCATGAAAAATAAAATGCAAGTCTAAAAAATATTTGACTGACATAAAAGAAGGCAGAAAAATAGTAGTAGAGAAACTGAAAGTAAAGCTAAAGCAAAGAAAACAAATAGGGAGATGGTGGACTTAAACCCAAGTATATCAGCAATAGCATTACATATAAATAGTTTTACCTGCAACAAAAAGGCAGAGATTTTTAGACCAGAAAAAATAAATAAAACCAACTATATTACATCGGCAAAAACTTCTACATTTTCTTTTTTTAAAATAAAACATTTTTTTTTTTCATAGAGAAGGAGTCTCACTATGTTGCCCAGGCTGGTCTTGAACTCTTATGTCTCAAATGATTCTTCCTTCTCAGCCTCCCAAAGGGATGGAATTATAGGCATAAGCCACTGGGACTAGCATACCTTTTTATATTTAAAAACATATCTTTAAATATAAAGACACAGATATGTTGAAAGCAAAACAATGTAAAAATATCTAACACAAATGGTAAACATAAGAAAGTTGGTGTGTGGCTATTTTTATATCAAAATAAATTACAAGATAAGGCATGTTAGATAGACAGAAAGAGTTTCCAAACATTTTTTTAAAAGGTTAATCCAGCAGTCAATTATTGTGTTTGCATCTAATAAGACAGCTTCAACATATATAAAGCACAAACAGATGGAAATAAAAGGAGAAATATTTAAAGCAACAATCATATTAGAAAATGTTAACAGCCTCCTTAGTGATTGATAGAACAATTAGACAAAAGAAATCAGCCAGGCTATAGAAGACTTGAACAACACTAGCTACCAACTTGCCCTAATTGACATTTATAGAGCACTTCCTTGAGCAACTGCAGAGCACACATTCTCCTCATGTGTACAGAGAACATTGACCAAGGTAGACCTCATACTGGCTGTAAAGTAAGTATCATGAAATTTTACAAAAATATTTTTCATATTGCAAATAAATTCAAAAAAATTGGCACAAGATGGAACAGTATTTTTGAATAGCCCTATATCTATGAAATAAATTGAATTTGTCTTCAAAGGCCTTCCCCAGAAGAAAACTCCAGGCCTAGTTAAATTCATAGGCCAGTTCAATCAAACATCTAAGAAACAGTACCAATCTTACACAAACTTGTTCAGAAAATAGAGGAATAGGCTTCACTGCTTAATTCATTTTATGAGGTCAGCATTACCCTGTATTAGCAAAACCAGCAAAGATATTAGAAGAAATCAGCAATCAGCATTACACATGAAAATATATGCAAAACTCCTCAACAAAATTTTAGCAGGTTGAATTTACCAATAAGCAAAAAGTTAGTAATACCATGAGCAAGTAAAATTGAAACACAAGAATGTAAAAATCATTTAGCATTCAAAAATCCATCACTATAATTATACTAACAGGATAAACAGAAAAAAAAAATGAACTATTTCCATAGATGTAAAAAAATATTTAATGAAATTCAACACCCATTCAGGTTAAAACTTTTCAATAAACTAGGAATAGAATGGAACTTCCTCATCTGATGAAGAGTTTCTCAAAAATCCTGCAGCTAATACCATTTTTAATGGAGACAAATTGTATATATTCACTCCAAAACTGGGAGCAAGTAAAGTATGCTCACTCTGATCATATATATTTAGTATTTTACTGGAGGTCATAGCCAGTGCAATAAGGCAAGAAATTGAATTAAAAAGTACAGTGATTGAAAAGGAAGAGGTAAATCTATCTTTATTAGTAGACAACATGACTGTCTATGTAGAAAATCATGAGTTTACAAAAAAAACCCTATTAGAACCAACAAGCAATTTTAATATGTGTTTCAATATATAAAGTCAATAGACCAAAAAAGTCTTTTTTTGGTCTATTGACTTTATATATTGAAAAGCATATTAAATAATAAATAATAAAATATTTTCCTAGCATATCAAATGTCTAGGAAAAATTTGAAATTGAACTTTGAAAAAGTACCATTTAAAATAGCATAAAATATTAGGAATAAATTTAACAAAATACACACGAGCCTGTATACTAAATACTATAAAATATCATGAAAAATTAAAGAAGATCTAAAGTAAATAAAAATGCCAAGCGCAGTGGCTCACGCCTGTAATTCCAGCACTTTCGGAGGCCAAGGCAGGAGGATCACTTGAGGTCAGGAGTTCGAGGCCATCCTGGCCAACATGGTGAAACCCCGTTTCTACTAAAAATACAAAAATTAGCTGGGTATGGTGGTGCCCATCTGTAATTCCAGCTACTCTGGAGGCTGAGGCAGGAGAATTCCTTGAACTTGGGAAGCAGAGGTTGCAGTGAGCTGAGATCATGCCACTGCACTCCAGCCTGGGTGACAGAGTAAGACACTGTCTCAATAAATAAATAAATAAATAAATAAATAAATACAATTTAAAACTAAAGTAAATGAAAAGATATTTTGGTATTCATGGCTCAGAAGAATCAATGTTACTAAGATGTCAGTTCTCCTCAAACTGATGTATAAATTCAAAGCTATCCAATCAAGTTCCCAGAAATTTTTTTGTAGAAGTTGACAGATTGATTCAAAAATTTAAAAGGGAATGTAAAGAACCTACTATAGTGAAAATAATCTCAAAAAAAACCTGGAGGGCTTATATTAATCGATCTCAAGACTTACTGTAAAACTATATTATTAAGACAATATAGTCTTGGCATTGGCTATACTAAGACAAGGAAAATCAATGAAAGAGAAAAGAGAATCAGACCTATGTATATATGATCAACTGATTTTCTGTAAAGGCACTGAGGCAAATTAGTGGGTGGAAAAGAAAGCCTTTTGGACAAATAATGCTAGGGTGGGGGACAAATATAAAATATAGGAAAAAAACCCCTGATACTCTCTACTTCACACATACTGCAGAAAGTAAGTTGAGATGGATCACAGACCAACACATAAAAGTTGAGTAAAAAGTTTCTAAGTAAAAAAAAGGTTTTTGAAAACTCTTTGACACCTGGAAGTAGGCAGGGATTTCTTACAGAGGATGCAAGAAGCACTATACATAGAAGAAAAAGCTGATAACATTAGATTTCATCAAAATTAATAATTTCTGCTGATCAAAAGACACTATTAAGAAGATGTAGAGCACATTACAGGCTGGGAGAACAATCTGTATACCTGACATATGTCTTGCATCTAGAATATGGAAATAATTCTTATACGTCAACAGTAAAAACACAAACACTCCAACAAAAATGAAAAATATTTTGAGAGACACTTTACTAAACTGTAGAACGTAAAGGGAACATTCCCCTCCCCTCCCCTCTCTCTCCTTTCCTTTCCTTTCTTTTCTTCTAAGCCTATGCTCTTAAACATTTCATTTGAATTTTGAGACTCTGAGGAGCTTTGAGCAAAATCTGCTACCCATCATTCCACCCACGTCTCACCCACTCACCCATCCACCTACCCCTCCATCCATATCCAATCAACTTTCAGCAAGGCGCCTGACAGCTCACAGTCTGGAACCGCGGCAGAGGGATCAGCAAGTAGACCCCTGTGTGATGCCTGCTAGGACAAAGGAAGGCCCGGGGGGCTGCGATGGCACAGAGGAGAAACCTCACCTAGTTAGTTATTGCTGGGAGACTTTCAGAACAGGCCTGAAGAGTACAGCACTTGAGATGATCTCCTTCTGCCACAATGTTCCTTGGGTCTCCATCGCTTCTGGACCGGATACAGTGATGTCTCCAGAGGAGAGAACGGTTATATACTTTCTGGTTGGGAAAGGGTGAGGAGGTGGACCAGGCAGGACAAACCTCAGCTGCTGCCCTTTCTTTTCTTCTTCCTTCTCTCATTCACTTATCCTGGGCCAGTCAATGTATCTCCACAAGAGGATACTACCCTTCCACTGAGCTTTGAGGGGAAGAACCTAGAAAAAAAAAAATCCCTCAGGAACAATCCATCCATCCGTCCATGTCTCCTGCTTGCTCAGTTCTCAGCAAGCCTGTGTGGGAGGAACAGAGAGAAAGCCGGGTAGGGGCCCAACCTCAGAGACCCTCTGTCCCAGCGCAGGAACTGCACTTATGTTCCTGAAGTAATTCAGGAGGAGCAGTGTCAGAGGAGAATTGATGAAAACTGACAGCGAAGAAGGGAGGTGAAGGAAGGCAGAATGTAGTCTGAAGGGGCTTCCTGGAGGAATGGGGCTTGAAAACAAGATTTGAGAAGCATTTAGATAGGAGGAGGATCCTGGAGGGCATTATGTTAACAGTAACAAATGGTTACTAGTTTGAGAAGCACTTATGATTTTTCCCTATTGGCCGAGGTCATAGATGGCCATGGATGATTGTATTATCATTTTAGGAGGGGAGAAGAATCAATCTGAACAAAGGCATTTTCTCTCTGGAGCTGCCCTGGAACGTTCCCCGGTGGCCCCCCACCCCATGCACGCAGGCATGCACACATGCACGTGTGCACACAAAATGCAGCTTGAGACTCCCTGGGATAGAGCTTAGGAGCCAAGTCTCATGTAGTCCCTTAGTTCTCATCTTGTTCATCGATATAAATTAGTGAGCACATTGGCCTGTCAGGCAGCATCCATTTATTTGAATTTACTAAGGGAAGAGCACAGCATGGTGGAGAGTGCCTGCCTGCCACCCCTCTGCCTAGCCTACAGAGGGCTGTGCATATGTGCTTCTTGAACTCTCCATCAATCAAATGACCGCTTTTACCTGGTGTCTGCTGGGGCCTAGCCCTGTGCTCGCAAAAGACCTGGAAGGTCTGATCCACTGCTCATAACCTTTTGGGAAGGTAACAGCCACACAGATGGACCAGTTGAACAGGAGACACAGGTCAGAAGAGCATGCTGATGTGATACAAGACTAAATGTATGGCGTGGGCCTTGTGTTTCCCAGACTGTGTGCTGAGAGTCTAGGTTTCTGTACAAGAGACACAGGGCCATTGTGCGGGGTGTGGTGGGATAGCAGAACAGGGAGTGCTCTGACCCCTTTTCTGCTTTAATCAGATCAGCTCCACTGATACCTGTTTCACGGATAATACACTTCTGGTAAGATTTCATTCACATTTACATTCTGTTGTTAAAGGAAAAAATGACTAGCGGAGTCATTGGAAGTCCTGGTGCAGACTGTGGGACTGCAGCAGATGCTGGCAGAAATGGGAGACAGAAATCATGCACTACAGGGAAGGTGTCCCGGAGGAGGGAACTTGAGCTAAGCGAGTTCCATTTCCCATCAAGAAAGCTGCTGCACTCTCAACCCCCTAATAAAAGTCTTAGTTTTCTACAGAGGGGGCTTTCCATTGTGACAGTCCTTGAGGGGCAGTGGGGAAAATTGAGGCTTTGGGAAAAGCTTCCAGAAGGGAACCAAGGTAACAGGGCCTGGACCAAGGGCCGGCCTTGATCGAGACAGGAATCTCCCTGCTCTGGAATGTGAGGGTCCCTCAATCAGTGATCCCCCCTTGCCTAGATAGAGCCCCCGTTCCCTGCTACCCCCCGGGGGGCAGCGGAAGCACCTGCTGCCTTACTCCTTGTCACTTGTCAACTTCAGAGCAATCAGTCTGCTACTTAACACTTAACAGGCAAAGCACTCCAGCACTGCATCCGATTTGTCTTTGTTAGCGCTAACAGGAGAAGGGTGTGCAGGTCTCATTGTGTCGGCCTCCCTGCGGATGCTGCACCTGGGGCCCACTGTGCAATCATCTAGGCCTGCTGCAGTCACCCAGTGAGGCACTCAGCAGAGTCTCGCCCAGCACAGTGAGTCAGCTTCGCAGAGCCTGCCGGGAATGGCCACTGTGGAAGGGAGCGTTTGCGGGGTGACGGTGGGGGGGCTGCAACTGAACCAAGGAGGAGACCCCAGGCAGAAACCCACCTTGTCGTCTGTCTCCCCTGTGCATTCTCAAGGGCACATGCATAGTGTACTGAGTTCACTTCATCAACACTGGACAAGCTAAGCGCTCAGGATATAGTGGGGATAGTAGATCACAACCCTACCCTCAAAAGGCTCACAGTCTAGGAGACTGGGGACTGACAGGTCTACAGATAATAGCCAGCAATATTGTAAATGCTAGCATGGAGGTGGGTTCAGTCTGTTGCAGAGGAGATCTCATCCAACCCAGCCAGGTGAGGTCAGGAAAGGCCTCTGGGACTCAGATGTGTGGAGTAGCACAGTTGCCAAAGGGCAGGAGGGGAGCACTGAGTTGGAGAAGTGGCCAAAGGGGTGTGGAAGAGAGTGAGCTAGAGGACCACGGGTGGGTTGGCCTTCCTGGAATATTTTTGAATTATTGTGTTTCTATCATTTAGCTGCCATTTATCCACACTATCCACTTCTCTTGTTCTCTCTTCATAGATCTTCCTACACTTTCTTTGACATCTATCCCACTATCTACCTGTGATTTATCTACCATCCATCCATCCGTCCATCCATCCATCCATCCATCCATCCCTCCGTCCCTCCATCCATCCACGCATCCATCTCTAGAAGTCTTAAGGTCATGCCCCAAAACAGATCTGTCTCCAAAGAACTCTCTCAGCTCAGTGCCTGAATTTTACAATTAGAGATTTATTCTTGCTGTAAATACTAATATCTCTCAGCATTTCTAACAAGCACACAGCCCAGTGAGAGGCAAAAGAAGTCAGCAACGCTGCAGCCTGTGCAGTTCTTATCAAATCACATATCTTTGGTAGGTGGGCCCTGGGACCCAAGGATAAGTGTGGAAAGGTCTGGGAGAAGCAGTAGGACCAATTCCAGAGGGCCAGGCCCACTTCTGAGGATTTGCTATTGATGTGTCCATGTCCTTGGGGCCAGCCTTCCCTGACTGTAAACCCCAAGGAGGCTGGTGTGGGGTCTCTCCATCTCGTTCATCTGTCACAGTGATGGCACATGTTATGGGCTCACTAAATTCTTTTGAATGAATGAATGCCCATGGAACTTTTGGACCAGGGAAAAGTCAATGGAGGGGTCTGCATTAACTCCCTGTAGAAGCATCTGGAAATGGGACAAACAGAGCTGGCCCCTCACCCTTAACACAGGAGTAGCTCATGCAAATTGTGGAATCATGGGTGAGGCCAGTCCTGTGTGCCAGAGGTCATCCAAGCCCCAGCACCCCCAGGGATCTTCTTAGACACCCTGCTATCCCCAAACTAAGAACATTCCCTCTCCAGCCTTTCAGACACTGTCTTTCCAGCACTGGTGTCTCTTTGATGAATGGGGAATGACATTGCTGGTGCCATTGATGTGACTACACCTACACCCACCCCCGACATGGTAGCCATCATCTCAGTAAAACTTAGTAACACCAACCTTATGAAACAAATGGTACAAGTCATGGCCTCTTTTTACTCCTTTTTCCTTGGTCCGTAACTTCATTTGCTTTTTAGCATCATGAGGGCAGAGGTATAGGATTATGATGCCTGGAGCCTTACACCTGGAGATTTTGATTTAATTGGCTGAGGGATAGTCAGAAAGCTTCGAAGAGCTTCCCCTGTGATTCTGCTGTGTAGTCATAGGAGAGAGCCACTGATAGTCCGACACCTAATTTCACTCCCCGGCTTCCACAATGTGCTACTACAAACAAAGCTTCAGGCACAGGTGACATTTGGCTGGAATTGCTGTTCCTCTGTCTTTATTTCTTGTCTACCTAGATCCAGAAACCACTTGATTTTCACATCTGTTATCTTATTTGGCCTGCAGAAGTGAGCTGGATGGAGATACATTTTGTTGGTAGAATGGGTCTCACCTCATAAGACCTTGTTGTTTTAGGATCATCTTTTAGGATAATCCCCTCTCTGCTTCCCTTGGCCTTGGTAAAGCTTCAGAAAGCAGGGGAGGCTCAGAAAACATGTACCCTAAGCATTGCCCCCAGCCCCTCCATTGACAGCTCAAATTGGGCAACTCAAGCCACTGTCGAACTTCAAGGTATCTTTGTACCGAGCTCATCAAAAAGCAAACACTCAGGCGCTTGAATAAGATAAGCAATTTGTGGCTTTGTAAAAAGTCAATGCAATTCAATTTAGACCTCTTAAGGAGTGCCGCTGCCTCTCACATTTATTGTTTCCTTGTATAACCTGCTCCAGCGAAGGGACTGAAGATTTGTCTTTTGTTTGCGAAGTGGGATGAAGTCCCTGGAACAAGTGACCTTCAAGAGCCGCACAAAACTTATAAATGAAGCTGTCGCCAAGAAACCTCATTCTTGCCTCAGCTCACAGCTTTCTTCCTTTATATAGATTTGATTTTCCAAATGGCAGATTATAAAACTAGCTATTTTTTTCATCCTAAACACAAATGCTTTAATTTCTCGTCTTTTTTTTTTTTTTAACCAAGAGTGATGTTTTTAAAATGCAGTCTCCACTCTAATCTTTACCACTTTTGAAAGGTTCCATTTTTTTTTTCTCTTTTAACCCACAAAGTTATCTTTGGTGCTGGGGGCAGTACCCCTGGTATATGCCTTTGTCCTCTCAGCTGTCTCAGGCCGGAGGTGGATGTTTTTTTCTTGCTGTTTGTTTTTCTCTTTGTCATAGAACAGATTGCTCTTGGCTTCTCTTTATTTGCTCCTTTGTTGGTTTATTTAGAAAATAGGGCCAGTGTAGTCCTACGGTGTCAGACAAATCCAGGGAAAATGAGAATAATAATTTTAAAATTACTGTTAGTGATCATCTACAATGTGCCAGATACTGCACTTGGTGTTTTATATGTGCTTTTAAGTTTAATCCTTGCTGGCCGGGTGCAGTGGCTCATGCTTATAATCCCAGCACTTTGGGAGGCCAAGGTGGGCAGATCACCTGAGGTTGGGAGTTCAAGACCAACCTGACCAACATGGAGAAACCCTTTCTCTACTAAAAATAAAACATTAGCCAGGCATGGTGGTGCATGCCTGTAATCTCAGCTACTCGGGAGCCTGAGGCAGGAGAATCACTTGATCCCGGGAGGCAGAGGTTGCGGTGAGCCGAGATCAGGCCATTGCACTCCAGCCTGGGCAACAAGAGCAAAACTCCGTCTCAAAAAAAAAAAAAAATTAATCCTCACAACAGCACTGTGAGATAGGTATTGCCAGCTTCATCTAATTGATGAGGTTCAGAGACAGGTTATGCAACTTTCCCGAGGTCACACAGCTCCTAGATGCCAAAGCTAGAAGTCAAAAGCATGTCTGGCTGAATCCTCAGCAAGATCTCCAGTGCTTCACACATGTTGCTTCCTGCTTCAGTTCCTCATGCCTGGAATGCGAGAGCTTCTTAGGTAGCACTTTCTCGTATAGTTTCTCCTGGCCCATATCCCTGGGCGTTCAAAGCCACTTGCTTGAAGAACTCCAGAGACCAAAGGGTGGCAGTTTTGGAAGCTTTCTCTTTGATTTCATTGTCATGTCTATATTAATGTTAGGCTTCTGAATGATCATTAGTATTGCAACTTAACTCTACTTGACATTCTTTCACCCACATTAGAAGCATCCTTGCTTCTCTTGGATCACCTTTGTGGGAAACCCCATCCATTGCCTTAGGACAACCATGGGGCTTGAAGTTGTACCCACATACATGGGCGCAGCACCTGGGGACAGGATAATGTTGTGGTTCTGCATTTCTTCCTCTCCACCTTTGGCCCAAGCAACCCAGAATGGGCCCCAAAGTGAACAGGGACAGGTACTTCCTCCTGCCAGAGTCAGAAAGATCCCCCATCCCTACCACACATCGCCATCATCATCAGAAATTCAAAGACAAAGGCACCAGGCATCAGGAGGTGTCCAATACGCTTAGGATAGAATACTAGCAAGAGGGGAAACACAGCAAATTTTGAATTGTGAAGTTTGGTTTAAAACTCTCTCCCAGCTCTTTGGACCAAATCCAGACCTAGTTGCCTCTGACTGAGCTGAGTAATTGCAGCTCAGTCTTTCTCCATGTTCTCATCACGTGCGTCCCTGTGCACCGCCTTGTCAGGGGGTTGATGCACCTTCCATCTTCTTAATACTTCCAGCTTTCACACCTACTCTACACAAATACTGTTTATTATGCAGTACCAGGTTGCCATTGTTTTGTTTTCATTGCATTTATTTTTGTGGTTACTGTCTATTTCAGGAAAATAATGTTTGTTTTCCATGGGGGATAGTGATATAAAGTTTTATTTTAAAAAAATGTATTTAAGCAAGAACAGACAGCTCGTGTAAAAATATGAAGATATGATCATATAGATGCTATGAGGAGATGAAACCAATAGTGCAGGTGGTATAGAAATAGGAGATATTGCCCTGTGTAATTTTGTGAGATGAAATAGAGGAGAGAAGAAACAATTTGAATTAAAATGCTGCACTGCAACAGACTAAGGAGGTGGCATTGGGTGCCGGTTGGTCATGCCTGGGTCAGATGAGCTGTAAGTGATAGGAAAGAACCTTGGAAACAAATTCTTACACATGGCTCCAGCCCAGCCCTGGGCACAGATGTGGGAAACTTTTTTTTTTTTTTTTTGAGGTGGAGTCTTGCTGTGTTGCCCAGGCTGGAGTGCAGTGGTACAATCTCAGCTCACTGCAACCTCCACCTCCCAGGCTCAAGCAATTCTCCTGCCTCAGCCTCCCGAGTAGCTGGGATTACAGGCGCCCACCACCACGCCCGGCTAATTTTTGTATTTTCAGTAGAGACAGGGTTTTCCCATGTTGGCCAGACTGATCTCAAACTCCTGACCTGAGGTGATCCACCTGCCTCGGCCTCCCAAAGTGCTAGGATTACAGACGTGAGGCACTGTGCCCGGCCAGATGTGGGAAACTTTAATGTACGAGGTCCCTCAGAACTTTGGAACCAGGGCAGCTGGTGGTCATGCGGACAACTTCTCTTGGTGACAGTCATTGACCTTGGTCCCTCACCTGATGGGCCCTGTGTAGGCATTGTAGGAAGCTCAAGTAATCTCTGCCCAGTTACCTTTCAGGGCCTGTGGCTGAGCTGAGTCAGAGTCTCTGATGACTGTCACATGTGCCACAGGTCCTTGGGAGGAAGGAGGGCCAAGCGGGGCTGGAGGTGTCACATGTTCTGCATGGTGGACTCAAAGGAGAAATTTCAGGAAGAAAAAGTAAATGAATGCCACAAGAGCATTGAGGCAGAGGTAGGGTAGAAGCAGAGGGACACACAGAGGCTGTGCTCATCATGGGGTGGTGGGGGTGGGGGTCCATAACCAAGCCTCAATTTTTTAGTGATTAAAATACTTGCCATGCTAAGAAAGTCAGTTTGGCTGGCATTGATGGAAGAAAAGGATTGTTTGACGGAATCGACTTTAAGTTCATCAAAATAAAGAGACAGAGTGAGAGAGAGCAGCTGCTCTCTCTACAGGCCAAATGAGAAGGGAAGAAGCAGTTGCAGGAAGGGGGTGAGAGGAGCTACAAAGCAGAACAGCTGGAGATGAGAGAACCCCATGGGCTGTGAGCACTGGGAGGGGCCTTGTCCAAGTCCCTGGGTTGGTCGTACTTAATTCTCTTCCCAATGCCTATCCCTCGTCCCAGCTAACAGAATTCTAACTTAATTCTGGGCAGCAATTTGCTCAGACAGGCAATGGAGCATGGTTGGCCTAAGCCAGTCAGGACAGTTCTGTTGCCATTTTCCCAGATGCTCCTCTAGCTGGGGCTGGGGACATGAGACTTAATCACGGCCAATGAAGAACAAAGCATGTCTCTTGGAGGACTCTAAGAGAGTTTTGCTGTCCTAATAGAAAGTTCAGGTGAGGCTAGTGCTGTCTTCCAATCTGTGTCCTGCCTTGAGCGCATTGGGTGTTCTAGAGCTGCAGCAGACGCTGTGTGATCCTGGGTGCAAGCCTACACACCCATGGTGGCAGAGCAGGAAAGTAGAAAGAGGTTGGAATCTTTGAATATGTCACTGGGCCACTGCACCAAGACCAAAGCAATCTAACTCTGGATTTCTTGTTATGAGAGATAATTAATGTATTTATTGCTTAAGCCACTGCTTGTTAAGTGTTTTATTATTTGCAGCTGACAGCCCTCCTAGTGGATACATGCTTGATTTTACAGAAGATTCTGAGGCCAGGCAAAGGGCCAGGACCCGCCCAAGATCACATGGTTGATTATAAGTTCCCTCAACAGACTTCAGACTGTTTCTTGAACTCTCCAACCCTGGCTGCAACCAACTAGGTTAGGCCCATGCCTCTAGGCTCTTCTCAATCTCAGTGCTCTCCCTAGTTGATTCTGCCTTTGGTGCTTGATAAATCTTACTCAAACATAATTTTCTTTACCTTGGTTTCCTCACCTCCTTCCCTATCATAGTCCACAGTGGGGCAGATTCAAATTCCGGGTCCTCTCTCTGACATCACTTTCTCGTAACCCTGACTGAAGTGCAGGTCTCTGTACTGCACTAACCCCCATCATGACCACCTGGTTTGGATGCTTCTGTTCTTCTACCTTGACTCTTCCCTGCCTCTGCCCTGTTGATTGCTGCCCATTCTATGAGGCCCACCTCCTCAACAAGGCCCACTCTGACTGCCCGGGGTACTAACTTGGAATCTTATATATTCATGCATGGATTCTTTTAATACTAGCACTTTACCTTATACTATCTTTTAAATATTTTACTAGGACTTTCTTGGGAGAGAAAGTATCTGTCTTCTGCATCTTTGGGCTACTTCACAATTTCATGGCACACAGTAGGAACTGAAAAATACTTAGAAATTATAAATTTGTATAACATGACAAGGTAACCAACCCAATGGGAGAAAGTATTTGCAAATCATATATCTGATAAGGGGCTTGTATCCAGAATATATAAAGAACTCTTGTAACGTGATACTCGAAAGATAAATAACCCAATTTAGAAATGAGCGGAGGATCTGAGTAGATATTTCTCCAAAGAAGATATACAAATAGTTAATAAGCACATGAAAAGATGTTCAATGTCATTTGCCATCAGGAAAATGCAAATCAAAACCACAGTGAGGATGGCTATAATAAAAATACAAATAATAACAAGTGTTGGTGAGAACGTGGAAAAATTGGAATTCTCCTATACTGCTGGTGGGAATAGAAGATGGTGCAGCTGCACTGGAAAACAGTCTGGCAGCTCCTCACAGAGTTAAGAATAGAGTCACCATCCGATCCAGTAATTCCACTCCTAAGTATAGACCCAAGAGAAACAGAAGCTTGCACCCACACAGAAAATTTGTACTTAAATGTTAATAGTGGTATTATTCATAATAGCCAAAAAGTGAAAATAGCCCAAATATCCATTAACAGCTGGATGAATAAATAAATGTGATATATCCACACAATGAAATGTAATTCAGCAGTAAAAGGTACTGACACGTGCTACAACATAAATAAACCTTGAAAACCTCATGCTAAGTGAAAGATGCCAATTTCAAAAGCCCACATATCATATCCACTGATACATACCCATTGACATTAAATGCTTAAAAAAGACAAATCTGTAGAGACAGAAAAGTAAATTAGTGGTTGCCCAAGGCTGGGAGGTTTGGGGAGTGGGTGATGGAAGTGGCTCCTAATGGCAGGGTTTCCTTTTTGAGGAATGAAAATGTTCTAAAATTGATTGTTACAGAATTCTGTGAACATACTAAAAAAAAACCCCATTGAATTACGTACTTTAAATGAATACATTATATCACATATGAACTTTATCTCAATAAGGCTGTTAAAATATATTGTGTGTGAGTTTTTTGATCATTAAGCATTCTTTCAAAATACATTTATAATTGTTGCATAATATTTCATCATGTGAGTAAACCTGAATATATTTAGTCAAAACTTTATTTCTGGGCATTTACAGTGTTTTCCTCCAGTGGTCAGGATAGAAAAAAACTATCCTTAATAATAAATATATTATTATTTATTAATAATAAATTAATATCAGTATTAATAAATTATTATTAATAAATGATTAATATAACCATCAATGCCAGTGCATTGTTATACAAATTTATAAATCTGTTCCTTAGGACAGATTCCTAAAGGATTTAAGATTCTTCTTACGGCCGGGCACGGTGGCTCACGCCTGTAATCCCAGCACTTTGGGAGGCCGAGGTGGGCGGATCACGAGGTCAGGAGATAGAGATCACTGAAACCTCGTCTCTACTAAAAATACAAAAAATTAGCCGGGCATGGTGGCGGTGCCTGTAGTCCCAGCTACTTGGGAGGCTGAGGCAGGAGAATGGCGTGAACCCGGGAGGCGGTGCTTGCAGTGAGCCGCGATCGCGCCACTGCACTCCAGCCTGGGCGACAGAGCGAGACTCCGTCCCAAAAAAAAGAAAAAAAAAAAGATTCTTCTTACAAGTTACCAAATTACCCTAGAAATAGCCAATCAGATTGCCCAATTAATCATACCTTCTTCATATGGAATATTATTAAATACACAAAAAGCCAGATCAATGGGGAAGAATGGTAGATTATTTAAATTGATTTTTAAAAAATTCAGTAGTGAGGTTAATCATTTTTCCAAATACACACTGGTTAAATTTTTCTATTTTTTCCTCTGTGATTTGATTCTTTCCTTTGCCCGTTTTTTTTCTTTGTTGTTGTTGTTAATTTGTACAAGGATATTATATATTAAAATTGTATTACATTATGCAAGTGTTGTTCTCAATTTTTCCACTTGTCTTTTAATTTTGTTTTGGCTTTTTTTTTGTTTTAAAGCGCAGGGTTTCTTAATTTTATGCAGTCAAATCTATTGATTTTGTTTTGTGGTTTCTCCCTTTCTTTTATCTTTAGAAAGTCCTCTCAAACTTTAAATTTTCTTCCAGTTCTATGGTTTTGTATTTATAATTAATCTGTTATTCATCAAGAATTTGTGTAGGTTTATGATGTTAAATTAAGATATAATTCCCCTTCCCAATTGTTATCAAACTATCTCAACTTCTTTGACTGAATTCTCATTTTTTTACCTCTGTTAATTCATAACAATACCTCTATTATATAGCAAATATATATGTATGTTTTTGGCCTCTGCACTTGGGAAAATTTAAAAGTACGGACCCTGGTTGGAGGGGTTTACTAGTTTTTTGCTTTGCTGGTATTAATCTATTGTATTTTAAAAATAGCTTTTTTTTTTTTTTTTGAGACGGAGTCTCGCTCTGTCGCCCAGGCTGGAGTGCAGTGGCCAGATCTCAGCTCACTGCAAGCTCCGCCTCCCGGGTTCACGCCATTCTCCTGCCTCAGCCTCCCGAGTAGCTGGGACTACAGGCGCCCGCCACCTCGCCCGGCTAGTTTTTTGTATTTTTTAGTAGAGACGGGGTTTCACTGTGTTAGCCAGGATGGTCTCGATCTCCTGACCTCGTGATCCGCCCGTCTCGGCCTCCCAAAGTGCTGGGATTACAGGCTTGAGCCACCGTGCCCGGCCAGAAAAATAGCTTTATAATGTATTTTAATAAATGATATAAATTCATCAACATTTTACTCTTTTATCAGATTTGCTTGGCTATCCTCAGCCTTTTAATTTTCTCAGTCAAGTTTAGCAGTTTTCAAGCTCCCTTGATCCCCACCACCTTACCTAACAATTCTCTAAAGTATTCTTTTGTGACTTTAAGGAAACTGTTTCATATATGATCTAAGTTCATGCGGAAAGATGCAGTATTTTTAAAACATCTAAAATAAAACATCTTTTGGGGTGACTTAGCAGCCTATACATTTCTTCTCTGACAACTGCCTTTCTCTATAGGAATGAGTCCCCACAATCATATTATCGTATGTGTCCCCCACCCTCCCTCATCACAGCCCAATGGAGTAGGTGTGGACACCTGACCCAAGCTGGGCCAATAATAAAATATATAATATTTTCTGGGAATTTAAATTTGGAACCCTGGCATCCTGGGGTTGGTGTCCCTGAATCTGAGAGGTGACGTGGTTCTGGGTGGCCATGGTCTGCCAGGGCCTGGAGAGAAAGAAAGCTGATTTTCAGGGAGAGAGAGGAACAGTCAGCTGCACAGAACAAAAGCAGCCCTTCAGAGAAGACGCACTCAGCACCCTTGCTATGAGCCTTTCAGTCACTGTTGCTACTGCTCCCTAAATTCCTTGAGATTTTTCTGCTTTCTTCTTGTAAAATTACCTTCTTTGCTGAAACTAATTTGAGTTGTTGAGTTGTAGTTAAGCAACTACAGATCGCAGACCAACACAATAGTTGGTCTTTTTGGAATCAGGACATAATGGTAGAGATTTTTTGCAGGAGCCATGCTTCGTGCTAACTATGCTAACCTGGGCCGATGCATATTGCATCCTCAAAGTCCTGCAAAGTGATTACTGTCTTGCCTCAGGGTAAGGTGGCTAACAAGGCTTCCAGAACCATCCTGAGCCACACAGACAGAATTCTCTCATTACCAAAATGAAGCAAATCTCTCAATGTATTTCTGAGGAGGCTGGTAGAACACTTTTTCAGTCCCCTACTCCTTGGCCAAGGATGCTGTTTTTCTCCATCTCCCAGGAAACCTTCTAGGACCTCGTACACTAAAGAACCATGATCATCTTCCAGTGGTTCATAAACAACTAGAGAGGGAAACTTTGATCGCTGGGGATCTTGAGTAACACACCCTGATGCAGCATGCTGATCTGTTTCCATTGTGGAGAGGATTACAACCTAGAGTTCCAAGGGAATGTAATTGATCAGTGGTTCTTGAAATTCTGCAGGTCATTAATCCTTTCGAGAAGGTGAAAAGATCTATGGACACTATCATAAAAAAAAATCAATGGATGAGTATGAGTGAGTGTATATGAGCACGCACAAACACATATTTGCATATAATTTTGGGAGGACAGTTTGTAGACTCCCTGAAGCCAAAGTACACGAACCCAAAGTTAAGGACTCTTTCCATAGGTGAAGTTGAATTTCATCTGATCAGGCCAAGTCTGTAATTTCATTTTTGAAGGCAGGATCTGGATGGATGCCGAGCTGGTGGAAAAACCATTTTCAAAGAGATTTGATTAACAAATGACTGTTACTCTGGAGGGAAGTCTAAGTGGGAAACATGAGGCCCTGCTCTTGGCCTTGTCCTATACAACATATGCCTCATTTTATTTTATTCATTTATTTATTTATTTATTCACCATCAAGGCCATAAAATTGAATTGAATTGAATTTCAAGAGATAATAGCAAGTTACAGTTACAGAAATAATAGAGAAGACTAATGGACAGAGAACTGTCTATGCTAAGATTTTTAACTCATTAATCTCCGAAATTTTTTTCCTGTATATTAACTGTAATTCATAAGGAATAAAGCTTTCCTAAACTTTTTAAAAGTGAAAAGTTAAATAAAATGATGGACTTATATATTTATGTATAAATCTTATTTTATTTTAGATTGAGAGAAAACAGGTGCACGTTTGTTACATGGGTATGTTGTGTACTGGTGGGGACTGGGCTTCTAGTATATCCACTAATGCAAATAGTGAACTTAATTACCGGACTTAATAGGTAATTTTTTAACCCTTGCCTTCCCTTCCATCTTCCCTCTTTGTGAAGTCCCCAGTGTCTATTCTTTACAAGATATGTTTCAAATCAGTGATTTAATATAAGGCTGAAATTGACACGAAATTTATAGGGATAGCTAATATTCTATATGAAAAAATCAAGATTCAAAAATATCTCAGCCGATTGGACAATGGGAAACTAAGACCCGGTAAAAGTTACAGCAAAGGGCAAACGTAACAGAACATATTCAGGTTATAAACCAGTTGTCCAAGTATGAATTGGAGGAATCTTGCATTTCTGAAAAAAATGGCAGGAGCTGTGGTGACCGTGGTCTCCACGCTGTTCAGAGATGATAATGACCCAAAGCTCTGGGGACCTCAGGAGGTATAAATGGTTGGCACATGTCTAGATTACCCCAGGAGGGAACACAGCCTTGGCACACTGGGCAAGCATCTGAGGGACTGTCCTTATGTCTAGGAACTGCACTTCGCCATATGAGTTGAGGAAAAGGATTATGTCCCAAGAAAGGAAGCTTGGAGACCCAGGGGCCATGGATTCATGTGATATGTGATATTCATGGATTCATATTCATGCAGCTGGAAATAATGAAAACCCTTTATCCTGGAGAAGATACGTTTTGCTTGGAGGTGGGAGTGGGGCCTGATGGTGACCCTCAAATATCTAAACAGCTTCATATGGAGGAATGATTAGACCTACTGGGGGTGCCGAGCCCTTTCTAAAATGAGTGTTGCTCGCTGACAGCACAGTCTGTCATTAGAGAAGGGTGGTCCTAATCCCGGGAAACACTTAAGGAGAGGCTTTCTGTTCACGTGTGGGAGACACGCACCACTGTCCTGAGTGGAGACTGAACTTGGTCCGGGAAGTAACCCTAGCTGATTGGCAGTGGCTGTCTAGGGCGTGGTGATGAGAAAGCATGGGAAGGCCACTTCTGGGGTCAGCAAATCACTGAAGAATGCCTGTGAGAGCAAGTGTAAGGAGTGATGATGCTCAGGCTGTGTACTGGCCAACCCTTCGCTAAAGCTTCTTATTGCTTGAAGACTCTGTAATTCGCCCTTCTGTACTACAGCAAACTTCTTCTGGCACCTGTCTGTGCATCCACACACAATCTGGGTGCATCTCATATAGGTGTGTATTAAGTGTGTGTGTTTGTACGTGTGTGCCTGTGTGTCTCTTCTTCTGGGTGACTGGGTCAGCTGTGAATGTGGAGTTGGAGCCCCGACTGAGCCCTCCAGGGGCAGGCAGTTCTCTGCTTCTGTCTCATTTCACCTTTCCCTGTGGATAACACTTGGCTTCCACTCCAGCCTGTGTGGGCTCCTCACTGTCCTCTGCACTGATACACTCACTCCTACCTCTCTGTCTTCTCTCTTGAAATGTCTCTCATCTCTGCTGCCTCATTCTTCCCACATGTTCAGGCCCAGGTGCCTCTCCCTCCATGAACACACCCGACTGTCCCAGGCTCTGCTGACCCCCTACTCAGAGGGCCGTAGCGTGCGGAGGCTGTGCTTTGCAGTGCATCATGGAACACAAGCTAAGCCTCTAAAGGAACAGGGGGTGGCCTTATTGAGTGTTTGATGGAAACGAGCTTCTGCAGGTGTCCAGATTGGGTTGCCTTGAAACTAGAGCCTAAGAAAAAACTTAAGTGCAGGAAATTTCTTGGAGAAGTGATCCCAGAGGAAACAAGAGTCAGGGAGCTGGGCGAGTGGGAGATGGGGATGGAGGAAAAGTCAACATGAAGGAGAGCTATTGAGGCAGCAGGAACTGGGTCCGCTGGGGCCTTTGAGAATTGTACAAAGCGCCTCCCAGAATTGTCTATCCCATGCTGGAAACCGAGACATTAATCCATATGCTCCCAGCCCCATGGGCTGCCAGGCTGAATGAACTCCCCTTCAGAGCAGGCCCTGAGGCAGGGAAAGGGAGAGAGCTGCTTGTGCTTCAAGCAATGCATTGTCCGCTTGAGCCTGGGCTGCCTGGGACCTGTCTCCACTGCTGCTGAAATCAGAGGGGCACTGAGGGGAAGTGGTTTAGGATGCCAAAATCATGTGCTGCATTAGCCCTGTTGGCCTGGTGCCACTTTGTATTTTCCACTTTATTTATCAAGCATTTATTGAGTACCACTGTATAACTCTGCTTCAGGCACCAAATTATAAAGAGGTCCAAGCCTGTTTTTTGTGTCCTCCCATTTCACTCTAAAGCTGTTTGATGCAAGGTATTGATGTTCTGGACATACAGTAGGCACTGAAACAGATTTGTTGATTGATTCATTTGTTGATTGAACAATTTGCTAAACTAAGAGTTTACAGTTTCTGTATTAAAAGCCATTCCTCATCTAAGAGAATTCAAAAGTTTACTTCCCATTCTCTGGAGCATTCTAACCTGCGGTGTATGCAGTACACATCCCAATGATAAAGTCCTTAATAACTACAGGATGACTTGGCAGAAGGATTTAGATCTGAAGTCCAGAGCATGGCAATTACATCTGGCTCCCAACTTTTAAAAAATTGAAATAATCTTTATCTGAATTTTTAAAGGTATGTTAAAATTGTAACATCAAATGTCAAATGTGGGGATGACTTACCCTGCCCATGTGAGAGGTGGCAGAGAGGATATAGAGCCTTAATATGCATGTTGCCATCACCTAAAGGTTAAAAACATCGGATGCGATCTGGTACGCTAATTGTACTTTTATCGATCACATTGGGAATCTGAATAGCACCAGGGAAATGAAATTCTTGAGGTCGGCCTTTCTGCCGTAGACCTTCCTCATTTCCTTTGGACAAATGAGACATTTGGAGAAGGAATTCGTCTCTAGGGAGTTGCTGTCCTGCTAAATTATTTTCTATTTCTCATTAATTCTTGTCTTCCTCTTGCCCACGCCACCCATCCCCTCCATGCCCTCCCTTGCCTGTCTGAGCCACAGGAAGCTGTCAGACTCACCTGTGCTCAGTGGCTATTCCTCGTTGCCACACTGTGTTCCCTTCCCTTTGAACCCGGGGCTCCTGGGACCCGTACATGGAGGGCTTAATTATGCCCTTCTGCAGTTACTTGCTAATTATTTCATCTGTGACTCTGCTCGCTCCATAAAAGATACTGCCTTTTGTTTAAAGGACATGCTTTAAGTAATTGTAAGAAAATATAAAACGATCCCTTAGGAACTGCTTTAAAATTGCCAGAGGGACTTTAGGAAAGTAAATGTAAAACTGGAGCCAAGGTGGAGAATCTGGACTCCTCCTTCTGGAGGACCAGGCACTCATGTGGACACTCCAGGTTAGGGCGAGGGTGCAGAACAGCAGGGCAGGGAAGGACAGAGGACCAGGAATAACAACCTGTAGAGCCTGGATGGATCGCACAGACCTGGTGCTGAGCCGAAGAAGCCAGGCGCAAAATATTCCACCAACACGAAGTCAGGAAGAGGCAAAACTCATCCAAGGTGCTGGAGGTCAGGCTTGGGGTTACCTCTCGGTGACTGAGTGTGGCAGTGATCTACACCATGATGTGGGTGATGCAGACACAGGTAAGAGCCCACCAAATCGTATGCCTGAGATTGATGTCCTTTATATGTGCACGCTATCTCCGTTAAAAAGTGACGCCACCCACAACAATAATAGAATAGCGGATGTCCATTTAGCCTCTTTTTGCCCAGGGCCCGGCATTGCACTAACTATTTCCCGTGGGCCCCACATCACTCCTCACAAACATCTTCATGGCAGGCATCTTCAGCTTCATTTTCCAGAGGGGAAACCAAGGCTCAGAGAAGTTAAGAAACATGTCCAAGCACACCTGAGTTACAAACTCCTCCAATTGGGAATCCAGACAAAAATGGCAGAATTTCCCGAAGTGAAGATCCCACCTGGAGTCAAACCCCAGACAAGAGAAAGGCTGGTCACCTCCAAGCTGTCAATCTCCCTCCCTCCATGCTCACTGCTTTTCCAGTTGGAGGAAAAGCAGCACAGCCTTCATGTCTGGGAAATTTTTACAGAGGACAGGGAGATGCTGTTTTCCAGGGACCAGAGGTCACAGTGCAGAGGCACCTTGGGGGTGGCAGTGAGTAGGGGAGAAGCCACCAGCAGCGGAAAAAAGCCCAAAGCCCAGACTCCTCACTCAGAACTTGCGACAACTCCCCAGCTAGACTATATAGGAGCATATCAGATTCCCCTGGGCACTACGCACTCAAGGCACTCACTGATTCTTTACTGGGGGTGTGGTGGTTGCCCTCACATCTGGCAGTAAAAAGATCTTTCCTTTTTTCCTTCCTTCCTTCCTTCTTTCCTTCCTTCCTTCCTTCTTTCCTTCCTTCCTTCCTTCCTTCCTTCTTTCCTTCTTTCCTTCCTTCCTTCTTTCCTTCCTTCCTTCCTTCCTTCCTTCCTTCCTTCCTTCCTTCCTTCCTTCCTTCCTTCCTTCCTTCTTTCCTTCCTTCCTTCTTTC
>NW_012102587.1:6611319-6635977 GCF_000951045.1 Mandrillus leucophaeus
CTTCCTTCCTTCCTTCCTTCCTTCCTTCCTTCTTTCCTTCCTTCCTTCTTTCCTTCCTTCCTTCCTTCCCTCCTTCCTTTCTTCCCTCCTTCCCTTTCTTCCTTCCCTCCTTTCCTTCCCCCTCCTTCCTCCCTTCCTTTCTTCCTTCCCTCCCCCATCCTTCCTCTCTCCCTCTCTTCCTCCCTTCCTTTCTTCCCACCCTCCTTCCTCCCTCCCTCCCTCCCTCCCTTCCTCTCTTCCTCCCTTCCTTTCCTTTTTCCCTCCCCACCTCCTTCCTCCCACCCTTCCTTCCTGAAGGCGGCCCGTAGACTACACTAGAGATGCTGCAGGGAACATAGCAGTGAGTCCCTGCTGTCAAGGAGCTTACAGTCTGGTGGGAGAGACCAACAATGGAAAACTGAACAAATACACGAACAAATGATAGAAAGTATACTGCATATTGTCAAGTACAAGGGAGAAAAATACACAGCTAAGGGTAGTGGGTCTGGGACGAGAGATAGGACAGGGAAGGGGATGAAGAGTGACCTCTCTGAGGGGACCTGAAATGAGCAGACATTCACAGGTCAGGAGACGAGCATGCCAGGAAGTGGGCAGCAGGTGCACAGGCCCTGAGGTGGGAAAGAAGCTCTTGTGTCTGAAGAATGGCAGAGGCCAATTGGGTTGAGAGAAAGAGAGCAGTAGTAGGGGTCAGGATCAGGCAGGGGCTGATGGCATGGAGCTTAGTTTCTGTGGTAAATGTAATGGGACCATTTGAAAATTTTTGAAGAGAGGCTGGCATGATGTGAATTTCCTTAGAAAGATCACTCTGGCCACCCAGTGGACGAGAGACTTGTGGCAAGCCAGACAGGAGACGCCCATTGGGTGGCTTCTCCAGAGTCTAGGCAAGAGACCAGGGAAGCCTGGACCGCTCAGAGCTTGTGATGAACCTCTCCTGGAATCCTACATATAGCTCCTAGAGTGACCCTGAAGATGCTGTTAATGGCCCTGAGCCAGGCCCTCTACCACGCCTGCCCAAGGGCCCCACTGGTGAAATTATAAATTGGTTGGGGGACATGACATTAACAATCAAGGAGTCAAATAGATCAAGTTTCTCTTTTTCCGTTCTCCTTTAATCATTCTGGTTCCTCTTGGGAACCAGATTTCCTAACACTTACAACAGGGGTCTCCAAGGTGGGCTGCATCAGCCTGGAGGATGTGCAAGATAATCTTTTATAGCAAGAGTTGAAAATGTTGAAACTTATCATTATAGCTAGTTTTCACTTCAATGATCTCTGGGCTATTTAGTCCATGCTTATAACGTGCATAATACATCAGTAGAGCTGTACATGGGCTTCATTTATAAATACATGTATTGGGGGATATCGTTAGATATTTTGTGATGGGGTGAGTATAAAAAAATATTTCAAATTCATTGGCCTACAGAATGAATTCTAAATTCTTCACCATGGCTTACCACTGCCCCATCATGACCTCTTCCTGCTTATTTCTCCAACCACATTGCCACTTCCTCCTTTATTCCTGCATCCTCTGTGTCAGTCACACAGCACCACCTTCCCATCGGCCCGCCTGTTGATAGGAGAGTAGAGGGTGGAGATTGGTGGGAAATTATTCAATGACTTTCAAAACTTAGCATTTCCTGGACCATCTCCCATACCCCACATGCTACCATCATGCCCTGAACGTATTTTTAGCACAGCACTGAACACACTTTGTTGCTCCTATATATTTCTAGCTTGTCTGTCTCCTCTGGTTGTGAGCTGCCTGAGACAGGAGTGGTGATTTGCTGGTCTTTGGATCTTAGGGTGGCCAGATTTAGCAAATTAAGATACAGGAAGCCCAATGAATATTGTTTTAGTATAAGTATGTCCCCTGGAATATACTTATTTGGGACATACTTATACTATACAATTATTTGCTATGTGAAAATCAAATTTAACTGTGTATTTTAACTGGCAACCCTATAGAATCATGAGAACCTAGCTCAGGTGCTTTCATGGTAGAGATGCTTGATAATTATCTTTTGAATGAATGTCTGAATTAGTAAATTAGATGGTAGTGATAAAGATTCCTGCCCCCCACAAAAAAAAAAAAAAAAATTCCAGAGACATATAAGAACTGAAGCAACACCAAAAAATTTTAACTTTTAAATAAATGTGATATTTCAAGTGGAAATTTAGTACCTTTAAATGTGTGTGTGTGTCTGTGTACTTCCAGCTCTGCTCACTAAATGGACCTGGAAGCAATAAGCAATGACCTCCTAATATCCATGAACACACGTAGTACCCATATCTTGATTTCTAAATATCATTCTTCTCTAAAGGTTACGTGGAAAGATGGCTGGAAAGCATAAGGGCTGCCTGAAACATTCTGTTTTGTCAGAAAAACAAGGAAAAAAGATTAATTGGGTCATGTGTAAAGGACACAGGATTAGCTGGAAGACGCTTCAGTGCACAAATCTGTGACAATCTGAGCATCAAGAAGGATAACGTTGATAATGGATATATCAACACATTGAAAAAATAATGAGTGTGATGAGGAAATGAGAGTGAGTGATGAGGGAATGAGAGACAGAGAAAGTGAAAAAGGAGAGAGAAAACAAAAGAGAACAGAAGACAAGCAGAGAGAAAGGGAGGGGAAGGCAAGGTAAGGACAAGAACAGAATGAGAAGGTAAAAGGGTGAAAAGTTTATTTTTCCCAGGAGAATGTCAGCTAATAAAAGTGAAAGGAACAAGAAAGTAGAAAATCACCATATTGTGACTGGCAACATCATCATTGATTCAGGTAAATGTAAACAAAGATGATAAAGAATTTTGTAAAAGGTAATTCAAGAACGGAGTATTCACATGGACTAAAATTATCACACACACACACACACACACACACTCACACACAATTTATCTGTTAATTACTCAGTGAGAAAGTGAACGGTTACAATTGCAAGGTGGGGCATCCCTACTCTAACCAAGTAACGAAGCATCCTGTGTGATGGACCCCAAATGATGTGTCTTCTGATAGGAAGCGCTAAGGAACACCACCAACACCCATGGCATATCCTTGGCAAAAATGCTCGACCAGAATCTAATCATAAGCAAATAATCAGACCAATCCACAACGTAGGACATTTTATGAGACAATTGGCCTGAAATCTTTACAAATGTCGGTGTCATGAAAGACAAAAGCAAAAGTGAGAGAGCTGTTTTAGACTGAAAGCCACCGAAGTCCCATAATAGCCACGTGTCATGGGGAAACCTTGATCAGATTCTGGTCTGCTGGAGGGGAGCAGAGAGCTACAAAAATCCTTCGGGGGACAAGTGGGAAAATGGAAATGATATTGAACTAATGTTAATTTTCTTAGAGGTGAGTGCTGCGTGGTGGGTCTGTGAAAGGATATTCTTATTCTCCTTGCATCTCCAGATGCATGCCAAAGGATGAGGCGCTGCAGTGTCTGCAACTTAATTTCAAATGGTTCAGAGACAAAGAGAATGAATCTAGGAGAACGGTTTTAAAACCTTAAAAGTAAAAAAATGCAAAAAAGGAAGGAGGAAAGCATGAAGATTGTGGAAGAAGAAAAGTTTGAGAAATTGGAGAGAGTCTGAGAGGGACAAAGTTAGGGCAGAGCGTTTGTGATTTCCCCAACAGGCGATGGAGGTGGGGAATGGTCCTAGACCTTCCTTCTAAGGTTCCTATCACCTCCCTCCTTCTCCTGGACATACCCCTCCCCAAGCCCTAGCAAGGCCCCCATTCTGGCTTTGGGGTGCTCTGTGAGGTAGCCCTGCCTAGAGCAGAACTGGACATGTGATTTATGAAGCTGGAATCTCCTCTGATAAATTCGGCCCTTCCCATCACAGCTCAGTACTTCCAAGCACCACATTGCCCTTTAATATCTTTATTAAAACACATAACACATGCACACACACACATACATACACACACACACACGCACAGAGAGAGAGAGAGAGAGAAATATACAAGAACAGTACAACACCTCCTGCAGCTCTTCTGCTTCCTGGCTGCTGCCTGGCCTGTTATAGATGACGAAATGCACCATCTGAGCAATGATTCCTTTCAACACAATAATTACAAAACACTTAGCGGCATTTCTAAATGATTATATGTTTTATTTAAATATTTATCTTTCTCAAATTTGACTTAAAATCTATAAGTAATTAGTTATCAGCCTCGCTACCAGGGTGACACGCAGTTTCCTTAATTTTCTATGCAGTTGACAGGTTTTAGCTCAGAAATTATTCTAGTCACAGCATACTTCAAAGGTCTCAATGAAAAAAAAAGTTAAATGCCTTAATATCTTTGAGATTTGCAAAGATATTTGAGGATTTGCTGAGGGATTCAGTGTAGGATGAAGAAAGTGTTTTGTTAGCAGGGAGACTAACTTGCATCTCCAATTTGAAAGAAAATGTGAAATCCAAATGCACAAAGATTATTCAGATGAGAGAGCACCGAGCAATCATTGTTATTCCTCTATAGCCCATGTCTTTGAGTCCTAGGTTACACCAGTTCAGAGGAAATACAGGAAAGCATGCTTCCCTCCTCTGGCAAGGGTAACCATGGTTTAACAAGGATAAAGTGCAAACTGGCAAACACTAATTATAAGGTGTCTACACTGTAATTAAAGCTCTAACCCCTCCCCAACAAACACACACCAGCCAGCTGTATTTGCAAGGCTACCGTGTCCACTCCCTGTGGGGAGCCGGCTCTGGGCCCTGTGTCGGTTTGTGCCTCATTGCTTCTGGCATCATGGTGCTAATTTGCTGGCATCTGGGCTAGGTCACCCTGGCAGACTCCCCCCATCCCCGGCCTGACACTGACCTCTCCCATTGGGGTATTCTAGGCTTTCAGTGGTTTGTCCCCACTCCCATGGGAGAGAGTGCAGTGAAGAAATCGTGACTCTGCTTATGAGAACCCTTTCTAGAGGCTCAGCTCCTAGTCTGGGGCTGTGATTCTAGAGGTGACTAAACCAGGGCCCTGGGCTTCAAGGAGCACAGAGGAAGTAGTTTCAGCTGTAAATCCAGCATGTACACAGAGCCCTTAAACAGCTACATTTCATGGGAGCTGCTTCTGAGATCTATACACACACACATACGTGTATGTATGTATTGTACATATGAAGTATTATATGTGTGTGTTGTGTGTATGTTTATAAGTATGTAATATGTGTATAAATATGGCTTTGTATATAAATCCAGATTTGTAGGTGAAATGTCCATATTTTAAAAAGTGCTTTGCAGACCAAATAAAATGTTTACTGGCTAAAATGGGCTGCCAATCTGCAATTCCTTAAGTTGGGGCCCATAGAGGGCCCCCAGGTCACCCAGGCTGTGCCAGAACCACACTTATCCCCTGAACACAGCCCTCGTCCCATGAATCTGACCTGGCACCTGGGCGGGAGGACACTCTCCTTTCTCCTCCAGGCATTTCCTTCTCCGCTTCCCCTGTAGATGGGCCTGGAGGGACTTGGGCCTCACCTTGGCCTGTGTGTTCCACAAAAGGATAAGGCATGGGATTTTTTTCCGGCGTTAACCCACGACCTGGCCCATGCGCTCCCTTTATAGTTCAAATGGGCTCTTTGTGAGAAAGCTTTGGTGGTGCTCCCTACAAATCACACCATCACAAAAGAATTCTTCAAAGCCCCAGTTCATGTAGAAGCAGAAATGGCTTCATGGGCCCAGGTGTAGCACCTTTCTTTGCCCTGCTTGCCTTTAACACTCCCCAGCCTTCCTGCATCCCTGCTTTACCAAGAGGACAGGCTGAAATGCCTCGAGAAATGAACTTCGTGTTCTGGGATTCCTGTCAGGAGCCTAGGTGCTCAGATGTCAGGGAATGGGAGGAAACGGAGAGATGAGGTTGCACAGTTTGGGGCTCCACAAAACAGAGGGTGTCAAAGGCCCTCCTGAATTAGGGGAAGAGAAAAATGGAAACCTACATGTCCCACCTCTTGTCCTCTTGAGTTGTCTGCCCAGCAGTCTTGGGGGCTGCCTCAGGATCACGGAGGTAGGGGTCCGTTCCCCTGAGCTCTTTGTGCCATCTGTTCCCCCTCCCCCATACCAGGAGCTGTCATGGAAGCCACATGCCTTGGGGGCTTGGGCTTGATTCAGCTCCCTGACTTCCCAGGGGTGAGCCTTGGACAGGATGCTTTCTCTCTTCTGAGTGTTGGGCTTGCTGGTATCACCCTTTAATATCAGACCCTCACCCCCAGCCTACCAACTTCTCCTTCTATTTCTAGATGTACTGGTGACTGTTAACTTACAGCTGCCAGCTCTCTCAGACCTGGATTCATTCTTTCATTTCAGTTTCCAGGGATCCCAGCACTGTCCCTCAGGACATGTTTTCTAATCTGTATTTTTCTAACTTTGTAGCGTTGCACCGGACGGCTCTGACGGACTGATCCAGGCCTCTGAAAAACCATGGCCCGGCCCATGTCTTTCATGTACCGACCTTTCCTCTTTTCTGCCTGGAGCTCGCTCCCTCATCCTAGTCTGCCTTCTTTTCCCAATGAACTCAAGCCTGTTTTTCTTATGCCTCCAACCAAACCTGCTGTCTGGAGAAGTCCTGATACCCGTAATTTGCACGCCAATATAAGCCAGTGTCACTTGCCCCAGGGAGACTGGTTTTATTTTTTATTTTTTTATTTTTTATATTTGACTTTTGTTTTTATTTTATTTTATTTATTATTATTATTATTATACTTTAAGTTCTAGGGTACATGTGCATAACGTGCAGGTTTGTTACATATGTATACTTGTGCCATGTTGGTGTGCTGCACCCATCAACTCATCAGCACCCATCAACTCGTCATTTACATCAGGTATAACTCCCAATGCAATCCCTCCCCCCTCCCCCCTCCCCATGATAGGCCCCAGTGTGTGATGTTCCCCTTCCTGAGTCCAAGTGATCTCATTGTTCAGTTCCCACCTATGAGTGAGAACTTGCGGACAATCCTAAATCAAAAGAACAAAGCTGGAGGCATCATGCTACCTGACTTCAAACTATACTACAAGGCTACAGTAACCAAAACAGCATGGTACTGGTACCAAAACAGAGATATAGACCAATGGAACAGAACAGAGTCCTCAGAAATAATACCACACATCTACAGCCATCTGATCTTTGACAAACCTGACAAAAACAAGAAATGGGGAAAGGATTCCCTATTTAATAAACGGTGCTGGGAAAATTGGCTAGCCATAAGTAGAAAGCTGAAACTGGATCCTTTCCTTACTCCTTATACGAAAATTAATTCGAGATGGATTAGAGACTTAAATGTTAGACCTAATACCATAAAAACCCTAGAAGAAAACCTAGGAAATACCATTCAGGACATAGGCATGGGCAAAGACTGCATGACTAAAACACCAAAAGCAACAGCAACAAAAGCCAAAATTGACAAATGGGATCTAATTAAACTAAAGAGCTTCTGCACAGCAAAAGAAACTACCATCAGAGTGAAAAGGCAACCTACAGAATGGGAGACTGGTTTTAAATCTGCTCTCTGGTTGCAGAATGGAACTTCACGTCCCAGGGAGCAGGAGGGAGCTGGCTAGGGTGTGTGACCGATCACCTCCTGACTGGGTGGGCCTCAGGCAACCAAATCAGGAGTGAAATAAAAACCTCTATACAGCCAAGGAAGACTTGGCAGCCCTGGTGAATCAGTGGGCAGGCTGGGAAACAGAGGTCTTTAGTATCTGGCATCAGCTATCTGGTTTGCAAGGTTGACTCAGCTATGGCCATCAGTGATTCATTTAACAAGCATTTATTGAGCACTGATTATGTATCAGTCATAGTCCAGGCAACTGAGAATGCAGCAGTGAACAAAACGACAAAATCTCTGTCCTCGTGGAGCTTGTATTCTAGTCAGGGGGGCAGTTGATAAACAAAGTAAAAACTTAAATACACGGTATACTAGAAAGTGATACGTACTAAGAAGAAGAAAATAAAGTAGGAAGGGGAATGAAGTGTTGGAGTAGGGTTGAATTTTAAACCAGGTAACTGGGGAAACCCTTGCGGAGAGGTGAATTTTAGGTAAAGATTGGAAGCAAGCAAGGGAGGCTTGGAGCAGCTGTCTGAAGGAAAACATTCCAGGGCTCCAGGGTGATATATACAAGGGCATGTGCAAAGACCCTGCGGTTGGGCATGTCCAGGATGTTTGTGGCACAGTGAGGAGGTCAGCAGCCAACACAGGAGTGAGTGAGGGGAGAGCAATAGCAGATGAATATGGGTTTTGAAGGGTACGTGATACGAAAATCTAACCTAGTCTGAGGAGGGGGTTGCTCGTTAGGGAAGTGATGATCATAGGGCAGTATGAAGGATGAAGGATGAGTGGGAGTTAACTATTAATAGGGGAAAGGGGTGGATGTGGGAAGAGTGTCCCAGTAACAGGAAGGGGCCAGATGGCAAGGAGGCTGGAAATGGACTTGCCTTTTATTCTGAGTTGGCAGCCATGAGAGGGTGTGAGCAGGGAGAGACATTATTTGACTAATGCTTTCACAAGGTTGTTCTGGATGCTCTGTTGAGAAGAGACAGCAGAGAAGCAAGAGCAGTTAGGAGGTTACTTCAGTGATCCAAGTGATACCAGGATGGGCAGTGATAGATGTGAGAAGCACTCGGATGCTGGGTGTGTGGTAAAGAGAGAGCTGATGGAATTTGCTGCTAGACGCAGATACAGAGTGAGAAAAAGAAAGGAGTCAGGAATGACCCCAGGATTTTTGGCTTGAGAACCAACACAATGGATTTGCTGTTGGCTGAGGTGGAGGTGACTGCACAGGGAACAGGTTTGGGGATGGTGAAGATGGAAGGGTAGCATTGATCGTTCCTTCCTTCCTTCCTTCCTTCCTTCCTTCCTTCCTTCCTTCCTTCCTTCCTTCCTTCCTTCCTTCCATAAGCTACTTAATAGGCACATCTAAGTGCTTGGCAGTGTGCCAGGGCTGGAAGTAGTGGGGAGTGATGCCTAGGATGGTCCCTCACCTACTCCTCCAAATGGCCCAGTTGGGAAGAGGTACCACAATCCAGTAATTGTGCAGTAAGTGCATAAATAGCAGCTACCACAAGGTCTACACAGGAGGAGAACATAGGTTTTGAAGAGCATGTGGTAACAAAATCTAACCTAGTCTGGGGAGGGGTTGCTCGTTAGGGGAAGTGATGATCACAGGGCAATATGAAGGATGAGTGAGAGTTAACTATCAATAGGTAAAAGGGCTGGGTGTGGGAAGAGTGTCCCAGTAAGAGGAACAGCATATGCAAAGGCCCTGTGGTCTAAGAAAACATGAGAGTGTGGAATATTTGAGGAAGAGCAGAACATGTAGAGTACCTGGAAAACAGCAAGGAAGAGAGAACATGTTAGAGAAGATGCTTGAAAGGCTGGCAGGGCCAGGGCACACAGGGGCTTGCAGGCCATATGCAGGTCATTTGTTATGATTAGAAAAGTAATTTAAACTCATTAAAGCACTTTAAGCAGAGGGAGGAGCTGTCCAGGGGTGCATTTTTGAAAGATCTTGCTGGCTGCAGAGAGGAAAATGGATTGGAGAGCACCAGACTGGAAGTGGAAGACCCAGAAGGAGGTGATTGCATAATCCAGAAAAGAGATGATGAAATTATGGAGAGAAACTGGCAAATTGACAAGATATTTAGGAGGTAAGGAAACCAGCAGTACTTTTCAATATGCTGGTATGAGGGATGAAGAGAGAAAATAGGAAGATTGTGTCTTTTAATCATGAATGTAGACAAAATGTAGAAAATGAGACTCAGGGTCTTTTCCTATTATTAAACAATTGGCTACAAATTCTTAGTGAGAAATGGAGCACAATCCTAAACACTTGTGTTGCCTTCTACTAGTTTCTGAGATAAAATTCCTGGGCCTAACATTATATATATCATGCTTGGGCTGAACTGTGTAGAGGCATCTAAACCCACTGGCAGAGCCGTGGGAAGCAGTGGAGTGGGGTGGGGAGTGGGGAAGGATTAAAACCACAGTAAGCAGAGATAGACACACCTGGCTTTGAAGCTCAGCCCTGCCATCTGCTATTGTATAAGGCTGATCAGTCACTCATCCAGTCTGAGCCTCAGGGTCTTTGTCTATAAAATGGAAATAATAGCACCAACTCAGTGTTATTTGTGATGGATAGATGAAATGGCACATGCAAAGTGAACACCCAGTACCTGAAACAGGCTTAATAAAAGGGAATTGTAATTATTATTTATAATTATGCTACTGTTTATCACAGCACTTTAGCACATTGATTTATAGTCTGCCTGTATCGGCTAGCTATTGCAATAATAATGCTGCATAACAAACAACTCCAAAACTCAGTGACTTAAAAAAAATAAGCATTTACTTTCACTCTTTTATTTGTAGGTTAGCTGAGTTCTGCTGAGCTTAGGTGGGCTCCACAGGTGATTCTAGGATTCTGTTGGGTCCAGATCTGCTCCACAGGTCTTGGGCATGCCATTCTCATTGCAGCTTCAGGAGCACAAGAGGGCCAGCTTGAATATACCAGCACATTTCAAACCTCTGCCTGTATCATGTTCACCAGTGTGTCTTTGGAGAAGAGAGTCACATGGCCAAACTGAAGAAGTGGAGAAATATACTTCACCTCTAGTGGGAGGAATTGCAAAATCACATGACAAAGAATGTGGACACAGGGAGGGTGAAGAATTAGGGCCAATTGCCCTATTTATCACATCACTCTTCAACACCTCTACTTCTCCATGAAGAATCATTTGGGATCATTCAGAGATAGAAAAATGACTGTTGAGACCCAAGTCTCTTTTCCACTCTAATTTCTTTCATCGCCGTGTTCCTCCCAGCGATTCTTTTTCAGGGCTGTGACTTCGTGTTCCTTTCAAGGAGGGTCAGTCAAGCTTCTTTGATTGTAAGCCAAAGCAAACAATTCTTGCCATTCTATCAAAAAGGGAATCAAATGAAGGCTATCAGGCAGCTCAAAGACTTGCAGAAAGCTGGAGAACCAGGCTAAAAACAGAGTATATGACAGGCCAGCTCTGGGGATCCTCGCAGCAGAACCTGCACAACTCTCTGCCAGGCACTGATGCTGGGGCAAGGGAGCTCCCAAGAGGCTTTCCGACGCTGTGTCTTTGGGCTCAGGATTCAAAGTCCTAGAAGACAGTCTCACTGGCTTAACTCGTGTCTCTTGGTCAGGAAAGGGCAGGGCACCACAGTTTATAGCTTTCCAGCACTATCCAAAGTAAGAAATAGTGGCTTCCCAAAAGAAAGTCGGAATGCTATTAGAAAGAGAGAATGGGACAAGATGTCCAAAAAACAACCGAGGTCGTCTTTGTCAGGCTCCCAAGCCAACGGTGTAACAGAAAGAGCCTGGAGAGCAGACATGGGCTAAATTTTATCCCCTGCTCTACCACTAACTTGCTTGGAACATCAAAAGCTGAATTCTGTGGATTATTTCTTCATAAACACTTGTATGGCACTTCACGGTGTTGCAGGCCCTGTTCTAAGAGCTTGGCAAATATTAACTCAGCAGTCCCTGATCTCCAGGAGCCATTAGGGAGGACTGCAACTTACCTGATCTCACTGATTGGTTGTAAGGATTAAATAAACACACGTGAAACGTCTAGCAGAACTCCTGGCATGCAGATAATGTTAAAAACAAAACAAAACAAAACAAAAAAAACCCTGCAAGTTGCCATCTCCCACCAGTGCCCCACTTCTATCCTATGGAGAGCTCCATGAGAGAGGAAACTGCCTGAGGCTTCAGGGACCATCCCGAGTTGATATTGACATTTAGGACAGCTCCCCCTTTAATAGAACAACCTAACCCCTCTGCCCACCAGAGTCCAGTAGGAGGTCTGGGACATTGCTAGCGCATCTTTAGAGTGAACTGAGGTATGACCTCAGGGTGTCTTGTTATCTCCATCTTCAGCACATTCTCATGCCAGGGAAACTTGTTGCCTCCTTTCCTATGCTCTGAGCAGTGCCATACACATTCCAATATGATGAAGGGAATGTTCCCCGTTAGTGCTGTCTGTTGTGATAGCCAATAGTCACAGCTGGCTACTGAATCCTTGAAAAGGGGCTAATTTTACTGAGAAGCTGAATTTAAAATTGAATTCATTGTTAATCATTGAAATTTAAATAACCACTCGTGGCTAGCGGCCACTGGATGGAGAGTGCAGCTAAAGCTGTTCATGCTGTAGAATACACCTCAGGGGCTCTGACACCTGGGATGGGGCAGCCAGATGGTGCCTTTAGGGAAGGCTCACTGGCAATGTCTCACTTTCTACCCTTAGGGGGCTGCTTCAGAAGGGTCTCTGCTCTGAGCATCTCCAGCCCTGGCCCCTGCTTCCCCCAACTCCTGGCAGTACCCCCACCCCCACCCCAGCGTGGAGCAGCCAGCTGATGCCTTGGGCAGGGATCATCTTGCTTCAGTTCTGTGGCTCAATGTTCTCACAACTGACAAGCTGAAAGGGTAATGGGGGTGAGATAAATGGGAGACACTTGGAGAAGATTTAATTAATCTGGGGTTTCAGTTCCCCCAGCTCAACTCATACCTTTAGAGCCACTGTCTCTTGGTTGCATTCACAAGTTGCATTTTACAGAAGAACAACAAAAGTCCTGTATACACCAATAAGTAGAGTTAGGACCACAAAATGTGAAAGCTGAAAGCTGAAGGGAACCTTCAAGAGCATCTGACTCCACATCCTTATTTTATGGGTGGGGAAAGTGACTCATCCTTATTTTAGCGTGGGTGCCTTAGTCTGTTCCTACTGCTATAACAAATACTTAAGAGTAGGTAATTTATAAAGAACAGAAATTTATTTCTTACTGGTGGCTGGAAGTTCAAGATCAAGGTGCCAGCAGGTTTGGTGTGTGGTGAGGGCTGCTCTCTGCTTCCAGGATGGTACCTTTTGGCTGCATCCTCCGGAGGGGACGAATGCTGTGTCCTTACATGACAGAAGGAAAAGAAAGATGAAAAGGGGCCTAGCTAGTTTCCTCCAGCCATTTATAAGATGTTAATCCCATCCCTCATGGCATAATCACTTTCTGAAGGTTCCACCCTTTAAGACTGTTGCATTGAGGATTAAGTTTCAACATGAATTTTGCAGGGGACACAAACATCCAAAGGATAGCTGTGGACAAGCTGGGTGTTTGCCTCCCTGGTCCAGTCCTGCAGGTTGGGGTGTGGGAAAGGAGACAGCTTCCCTCCGTAACTGAGCTGATGAAGCCAGAGGTCAAGTCCCACAGGATCCCAAGAGAGGGAGCTGGGGGCGCACCCACAGACATGCATCCAAGGTGGGACATCTGAGTAAGGGGTGGGGAGGAGAGCTGTGGGGCCCAGGCAGACAGAAAGTTGGGGTAGGTGAGGTCAGCCAGAGAGGGGTGGACCCACATTCCAGACAATTAGCAGAGCACCCCCAAGGGCCCACCGAAAGACTTTCCTGGGTGGCTGGGCCCATTTCTTTTTTCTTTCTTTTTTTTGAGATTTTTAACAATAGTGATTTTCATATTTGTTTATTTATTTTCATTTTTTTATTATACTTTAAGTTTTGGGGTACTTGTGCACAACGTGCAGGTTTGTTACATAAGTATACATGTGCCATGTTGGTTTGCTGCACCCATTAACTCATCGTTTACATTAGGTATTTCTCCTAATGCTATCCCTCCCCCAGCACCCACCCCCCGACAGGCTCCGGTGTGTAATGTTCGCTGGGGCCCGTTTGAACAGTCTGCATCTATTTTACAAACCCAAGAAGGGGCACAGGATTTTTAAAAAGCAGTGAAAGGCAGCCAGTCACAGAACCAGGACTCATTCCCATGTCTTCTGATTCTTCTCCCAGTCCTCTTTCCACCACTTCACCCTGGTGAAATAGGCCACATATGTTGAAACAGCTTTTCCATCTAGAGTTATTTGACAGTATACACAATTCTAATCTTAGGTGTAATTACTTGAGCGTGTCTTACTTAGGGCCAGGAATGTGCTGAAGCTTTCATAGGCCATTATGTCACTTGATATTCATGACAGTCCTGTCTAGTAGGTTTTCTTCTACCCATTTCACAGATGTGGAAAGAATCTTAGGGAGATTGAGTGACCTATCAAAGGCTGTAGAGCTAGCAAGTGGCACAGCTGAAATTTGCACTCAGCGCTGTCTGACTTGAAACCCTTGCTCTTGTAAGTCTTGTGAGTGCAGCAGTACTGCCTCACTAGCCACACTGACAGACTCGGAGACTTACAGGTGGCAAGACAGTCTGGGAACGCAAGGTTTGGTAGCAGAATGGAAGACAAAACCTGGGACCTGATCCACCTCTGAGTTCTGTGCTTCCTCCTGAGACCACGTTTCCCCTTTCTCGTATGTCCTAGTTTTCTCTTTTGGCCACATGACTTCACAATTGATTTTATTTGGCAGGTGGGGAGAGGTCTCTCCTGTGGTGGTCCCAACAGTGAATATTGATTTTGGGGGCTAGGAGTGTGCTCTTATTTGGGTCATCTCTGAATCACACCACTTCTTGAGTGGCGTCCCGTGCTGAATATGGTACCTGTCCTTTTGGCCAGCACCTTGGGAGTGAAGGGAGGCGGGATTCCCAGCAGACTGCTGGGAAAAGGTTAGGAGCTCCACACAGCATCCTCAATGAACACTGGGGTCCACTCCACGAGAACAGATGTCTGAGCAAAGAGCACTTACCACTGATTAATAGGCAGGCACTCTCCCTCTATGGGGGCAGGGCTGGAGGGCTGTTAATCATCTCACCACAGTGCCCTCCATCAGAGCACAGAGTGCCCACACTCTCCCCATGCCTAGGGGAGGGGTGTGCCTCGAACTCTCAGGTGGGGCCAAGCTGCCAGCCTGTCCATGGCTACCTACAATGTTCCTGGGAGGACTAGGAAGGCCTTACCTGGGGGACTTGTTCCACTACCATCACTGTATGCCTCTCACCAAGCACTTCCCAGTCCCACTGGAGATAGCAGCTCAGCTTCACCTCTGAGTGATATCCTCTGTCCTTGAGGATGGGGAAAAATGGCAAAAAGCCAAACATGGCTTGGGGACAAAATTCCACTGAGAACCTGGGCAATATAGCAACACCCCATCTGTACAATTTTTTTTTCTTTTAAGTCCAGCCAGGTGTGGATTTTCGTGCCTGTGGTCCCAGGTACTCAGGAAGCTGAGGTGGGAGGATTGCTGGAGTCTGGGAGATGAAGGATACAGTGAGCCATGTTCACACCACTGCACTCCAGCAGCCTGGGTGGCAGAGTGAGACCCTGTAAACAAATATTTGTTTCTTTGTTTTCATTTTGTTTTGTTTTATTGTGGTAAAATGCACATAGCATAAAATTTACCCATTAGTGACATTCAGTACATTTACAATGTTGTGTGACCTTGCCTCTATTCAGTTCCAAGATGTTTTCACCATCCCCAGAGGGAACCACCCTACTCATGAGCAGTCATTCCCCAATTCCTCCTCCCCAGCCCCAGGCAACCACTATTCTACTTTCTATTTGGATTTGCCTATTCTGGACATTTCATATAAATAGATTATATAATATGTGGTCTTTTGTGTTTGGCTTCTTTCACTTGGCATAATATGCTCAAGGGTCATTCATGTTGTCATTAGTACTTGTTCCTTTTTTACGGCTGAATAATACTCCATTGGGTGGACATATTACATTGCTCATCCTCTCATTTGTTGATGGCCACTGAGTTGTTTCCACCTTTTGGATGTTATGAATAGTGCTGCTATGAACACCCATGTGCGAGTTTTCATTTGAACACCTCTTTTCAATACAAGAGATGATATTGTTTTATATCTTTGAAACAAATCCGTTATTTCTGTGCTGTCCACTGTGGTAGCCACTAGCCAATGTAGATATGTAGATTGAAGTCAATTAAAATTAAGTAAAAATAAAATTTCAGTTTAGCAGTTGCACTGGCCAAATTTTAAGTGCTCAGTAGCTACATGTGGCTGAGACTACTGTATTACACAGCACAGACGTGGGACATTTCCATCATCACAGAAAACTCTATTGGTAAACTCTTATGTAGAATGCACTGCTAATGGAAATCCTGCCAGCCCTTCAGCAGCCACACCAACTCCTGCAGTTTCCAATGCCTTGGGCTTCCCTGAGTTCTTCCTTTTCTTAGGTTTTTCTTTGAGTGCAGGGCCATTTCCCTGCCACTGTCCTTTCCAGAGCAGGAAGGAATATTTTCTCCGCTTGCTTTTTTCCCTCCCTTTTCACTCCAAGACAGTTAAAGCTAGAGCTCTTGCTTTGCCCCCGAATTCCCACACTCTGATGGATTCTGTTCTTATCCAGCATTCTATATCGCACTCAACATCTGCCCCTTTAACAGTGACCCCCTCGGTCCCGATGGGGCTTTGGCGTTACTCATGTAACCCAGTGTGGGCCCAGTCTGCAAATGCTAATGCTGTCACATCAGCATAGCTTTCTCTAAGTTCCTGTTTTTGCCCATTCCTGCATTTGCCCACCTCAACCAAAGCTTTCCAAAAGGGTGTTCCCTATGCATACAGGGTGTGAGCTGCAGTCACCTTGCAGGGTTCCCATGTCTCTCTGCTCCTCCAGCACCCCTTGTGGATATCTTTTGCCTGTGCAGGTCCATGGAGGAACCTTCGGCCAACTGTGCCCTTTAGAGAAATGCCACCATCCACTGAGGGCAGGGAAGACTGGGGGTAGGTTTCTGGGTCTAGTTCTGGGCATGATATGCAAAACTGTAATGGTTGAGTCTTGGTATATGTTGTGGATTCACCACACTCCTGGAACAGCCAAGCTTGTACCAGAGAAGGCTGTGTCTGCAGGCTGGATTAGGCTGACCAAGGAGTTGGGAATGGTGAGGAGGTGGCTAATGCATCTGCCCTTTGGTCAATCCTACCTGGACAGAGGCTTTAAACCTGATAAGCCCACTTTATAGCATCATTGGGGCATAACCTAGGAGGTCCTCTAGTCCAGGGCCCCTACTTGATAGATGAAGAGATTGAGGCAGAGAAAGCAGTTTGGTAGCAAGAAGGAGTGTGAATCCCAGAAAGCATTGTGTGGCTGGCTCCACTGCTGCCTGATTCCCTAAATACTTCACACCTGGAAGCACTGTTGTCACAGGCTGCTACCATCAACGCCACCATGAGCCAAGAGGCTGAAGTCCAGAAGTCTACCAGGCCAAGTCAGCTCCCAGACAGGAGACACACATCACCACAGCGGCCAGCTGAGACTAGAAGGTCATCACAAGAAAAGGTAGGACCCAGGAACATGGCACTAGGTGGGAACAATGGAATTTCATGAGCAAGATGCATGTATACCCTGGCTAATAGGAAAAAGTGCTAAGAACATCCATTGAACATGCAGGAGGGTCTGAGAGGTTGGGTATTGCCAAGGGGCAGGTGACAGACCCAGGTGGGGAGTTTCCTGGTAGCAGCAGGTAAAATGCACGTAACTGTGGTGAAAGGACTCCTCACATCACACTAACGGAACAACCAGAAAGATGAGAATGAGAAAAGCAAGGGGGAATGGGGGTGTGCACCAGGAGGTCAGCTGCAATAATGCCTTCCTGCTTCTCTTTGGGTAGCTGTCCCTACCTCCCAACATGTAGACACCCAGTGGGCACTGACCCCAGGATCCCAGCCCTCCTGAGAGGGAAGCTATAGTGAGAGGGTTGACAATAGCTGGCAGCAGAACAAGCAAGACAACTGGAAAACTCAAGATGTGTGTGTCCAAACTACGACCACTATTCCACAGGACTCCTGGGAGATGGCCAGCCAAGCAGCAGACACACAGATAAAGACAGCCAAGGAAACAGAAGCCCAGCTCAGCAGCCTCCTCACCATCACTGCCAGGATCATCTTGCAGATGCCTTCAAGCCCTAAAATACAAGAGGACGAAGAAAAATGCCTCAGCAGCTGAGAACAAGTCCTCTGCCAAGACTGACTAAGGCAGGGCTGAGGAATAGTTGGCTTTTCTACCATTAGCCCCTGTGGACAGCCAGCAAGGACTAACAAATACGAGATTCCAGCAATAAGATGTGAACAAAAGAGGTTGGAGCTGAAGTTGTCAAATACAAAACTGTTGATACAGTGACTAGAACTCTAAGCATTATCTGCATAGCACAGGGTTTTCATTTTGTGTTTATCCACAGACTTTTCTTTTTAGTAACAGCAAACATGATGTTTTTAAAGCCTTCAATCCTTTCACATCTTGTGGAGTTGACATTTGAAAGAGTTTTAACCAAGGAAAGCTTGACAGGCTGTAATACTTGCTTTTGGAGCTGTGGTCTGCCATATAAGAAATCTAATGACCCAAGACTGCCATGCTGTGAGGAAGCCCAGGCCACAGATGGAGGCTGTAGGTAGGCTCTCTGGTGACAGCCCAGGCTGAGCTCATCATAGACAGCCAGCATTAACCACCAGCCTTTTGAATGGGCCAGCTGCACCATCCAACACAGTTGAGACTTTGGATGACCGCAACCTGGGCAGACCTCTGACTTTTGCAACCTGACTTGAGACCTGTTGTGGGAAGTCGGGGATCCAGAACAGAGGGACTGGCTGGAGCCCTGGCAGAGGACCATAAATTATGAAGATTTCATGGACATTTACCAGTTCCCAAATAATACTTTCATACTTTCTTACACCTGTCTTACTTTAATCTCTTAACCCTGTTATCTTCATAAGCTGAGGATGTACATCACCTCAGGATCACTGTGATAATTGTGTTTACTGTACAAACTGATTGTAAAACGTCTGTGTTTGAACGATATGAAATCAGTGCACCTTGAAAAAGAACAGAATAACAGCTATTTTCAGGGAACAAGGAAAGACAACCATAAGGTCTGACTGCCTGTGGGGTCAGGCAAAATAGAGCCACATTTTTCTTCTTGCAGAGAGCCTATAAATGGACGTGGAAGTAGGGAAGATATCGCTAAATTCTTTCCCTAGCAAGGAATATTAATAATTAATACCCTGGAGAAGGAATGCATTCCTGGGGGAAGGTCTATAAATGGCTGCTCTGGGATTGTCTGTCTTATGCGGTTGAGATAAAGACTGAAATATGCCCTGATCTCCTGCAGTACCCTCAGGCCTATTAGGGTGGGGAAAAATCTCCACCCTGGTAAATTTGAGGTCAGACTGGTTCTCTGCTCTCAAACCCTGTTTTCTGTTGTTTAAGATGTTTATCAAGACAATACATGCACTGCTGAACATAGACCCTTATCAGTAATTCCGCTTTTGCCCTTTGCCTTGTGATATTTGATATTTGTTGGACCCTTATCAGGAGTTTCTGATTTTGCCCTTGTCCTGTTTCCTCAGAAGCATGTGATCTTTGTTCTCCTTTTTGCCCTTTGAAGCATGTGATCTTGTGACCTACTCCCTGTTCTTGCATCCCCTCCCCTTTTGAAATCCTTAATAAAACTTGCTGATTTTGTGGCTCAGGAGGGCATCATGGTCCTACTGATATGAGATGTCACCCCGGCAACCCAACCGGAAAAATCCCCCCCTTGGAACCCTTCCCCTTAATTAACAACCAACCGAACGGTGAAAAAATGGGGGCAAGTTCCCCCAATAGAGACCTCCAAAGTAGAGCTGCCTCGTTTAGCCCTTCCTGAAATCCTGACCCACAAAATAGTGAACAAACAAAAACCCACCAAAACTCCACCTTTATATATAGAGAGGTTTTTTCAAGCTCACAAAGTGCATGGACTTGTTAACAAGAGTCTTAAAGTTTGAAAGAGTGAAAAACACACTGAGGCTCCTGAAGAGGGAGTAACTTGCTCTGGAATATGCTGATCTGGAAGCCAGGCTGCCTGTACCTGGGGCTGTGGAGTCCTGCCCATTTCACACTCTGTCTTATGTGCTGACCAGCACCTCAGACAGATGCACTCACTGCTGGCCACAGTACTACCTCTGGCCCGTGTTACTTATTTTACAGAAGACTTTTTTACTCCAGTGGCTTCCATTCAAGAAGGGAGTCATTGGAGAATTTCCTGGCTGACAGGAATAAAGATTGAGGGGCTTGTCTGTGAGCAGGCCCCTCAAATCAAGCCAGCTGCCCCAAACCTTGGTCCTGTCTTATGTCTGAGGCTGCCCAATTCTGGAAGGGCAGGGAGGCAATGCAATGGTTGGGACAGAGGGGCCTGAGGAGTGGGGGCCTGGCCAGGTTCTCAGGCCAGCCTCCTATTGGGAAGGAACGTGGTTGGGTAACTCTGAGTCAGCATTGCTGAGTCAAGCGAATACAGGCGGAACCCAACCAAGCAAGCAGCTCAGTGGCTTCCTGGTGTGGGGCAGCCTCGGGCATCCATCAGGGGGTCCCAAATGGGCTTTTAAGCATCTGGGGGTAGCGCTGTTCTCTAGCAAAACAGATGCACTTGAAGAAAGGTTGACAGGCCTGAAAGGCTCCCCTCAAGCTCTCGGCCCTCCCCAAGAGGATGACCAATAAAAGCAGACTGGTGGCCTGTAGGAATGAGACACTGGGCAAGCCTGGCTGAGGAGTAGAGAGGCAGCAGCTTTGTGGCAACTTTCCCCCTGACAACAACCTCGCTAGGAAAACTCCAGGCCAGGGACTCAGGTGGCAGAAGAAATCCAGTCTGGTGGTGTTCTGGGGCCAGCCCTAGCTGGACCATGTGAATCAATCCCTTCTCTGGACCTTATCTTTCTTATTTCTATAATGAAGACTGAGGCAGGCTGGATGATATACATAATGATTTTAAGCTTCTTCTTTTCAGCCAGGGAATTCTTTATTCAAATGAAATCTTACAAAGAAAAAATAATCTTACAAAGAACAAGGCAAAAAAGAATGATGCAAAGCTGCTGCGGTTGAAGGTGACAGCTGGAGTGTGCCCAGAGCTCCGCCGCTGGGCCCCAGCCCACCCTGGCTTCTGGCACCTGGGATTTCTCAGCTCTAAGTGTTTATGATTTAAAATAATACTTGCTCTCCTACCAGTTTCCTAGGAGAAAATTTGAAGTGAGCAAACCTGGGGTTCAAATCCAGTTTTACCCCTAGTTTCTTCATCTGCAAAGTGGATCTAATATCACTTACATCCCAGGGTTCTCAGGAGTTCAAGGTACCCCTGGCATAGAATCTGGCATCATGGTGCCCCTCGGGTTTGTCCTTCCTTCTCTTTGTACACGCTGCTTTTGTGTTCCATCTCATTACCTCCTATCATTCCATCAGATCCTCTCTGGGCTCTGTCCAGAATAGATTATGGGCCAGGCACTGTGCTGGGTAGTGGATAGCCGGGGTTTAAAGATAGATAAGATAAGGCCAGTGACTTAATGGAACTTACACACAAGAAACTGATCATCCCCACACAAATAGTTTAGGTAAATGGATGTATTTAAAATTAGAGACAGAACTTTATCTTGATTAATGTTCACTCAATAGCTTTCATCTAAATCATCTGGCTTGTTTTACATCTTATTTCTGTTTTCAGACATAAAAAGTTATCTCCTCTTTCTTTCTTTTACCTGCAAGTATAATAAACATGATTTCCACATCTTTCCCCTATTATGACCAAGATAATGAGAACTGGGTGAAGAGCAGAGTTCCAGTTCTTGCCACCAGATTGGTTTCAATACATTCAAACCAATACATTAATCACAACCCTGCAGTGATTCAGCCAGTTCAAAAGTTATCTCTTCTACTTGTGCATACTCCTACACCTTTCTATTTTAGAATTTTTACTACAAATTTATTTGCATATACACTCATAATTTTACATGCATATTACTATATATATATACACTCATAATTTTACATGCATATCTCTATATATGTATATATGTGTGTGTATATATATATTTATTATTATTATCATTATTATTTTTTTTTAGATGGAGTTTCACTCTTGTTGCCCAGGCTGGAGTGCAATGATGCGATCTCAGCTCACTGCAACTTCTGCCTCCTGGGTGCAAGTGATTCTCCAGGCTCAGCCTCCCAAGTAGCTGGGATAACAGGCACATGCCACCACACCCAGCTAATTTTTGTAGCTTAGTAGAGATGGGGTTTTACCATGTTGGTCAGGCTGGTATCAAACTCCTGACCTCAGGTGATCCACCCACCTTGGCCTCCCAAGGTGCTGGGATTACAGGTATGAGCCACCATGCCCAGCCAACATATCACCATTTTATACATATTTTTAGTAACAGTCCCATTTTGCTTGACTTTCCCTTTCCTCTTCAACCCTCTGCTTACAACAGCCCCTATCCTCAGCCCCAGCCCTTCTCTGGGTAACCTAGGTTTATAAACTGATACGTGTTATGGGTCCTTTTTATGCTCATATGTAAATATAAATAGAGACACATACATCACTCACATATATAGTATTGGTTTTTTGTCAGCATTTTCTATTATTTAGATCATATCTTGCACATTTATCTTTATCTTCTCTTACCAAAAAATAACTTGTGAAAATGACTCCTGGACCACTACTATAGTTCTTCTAATGCACCCTGTTAAGTGGCTGCATAACAGGCTATCGTGGAGCATTGACACAAAAATCCTCAATAAAATATTAGCAAACCAAATTCAACAACACATCAAAAAGATTAAACATCCTGACCAAGTTGGATTTATCCCTGGCATGCAATGCTGATTTAACATATGCAAATCAATCAATGTGACACACCCCTTTAACAGAATGAAAGATAAGAACCACATAGTCATCTCAATTGACCCAGAGAAAGCATTTGACAAGGTTCAGCATCCTTTCTTGATAACAACTCTTGACTTTTTACGTGTAGAAGGAAAGGTTCTTGACATAATAAAAGCCATTTATGAAAAACTCACAGCTAACGTCATACTCAACAGTGAAAAACTGAAAACTTTTCCACTAAGATCTGGTACAGGACAGGGATGCCCACTCTTGCCACTTTTGTTCAACGTAGTACTGACAGTACTAGCGAGAGCAATCAGACAAGAAAAAGAAATAAAAGGCACCCAAACTGAAAAGGAAAAAGCAGTATTTGTTTTTTTCAAGATTATGGCAGATGGGAGGCAGGACTAGATTGCAGCTCCAGACAGAGCTGCATGCGGAGGCTTGCACTGTGAATTTTAGCTCCAGATCAACTGCAAGAACAAACCAGCAATCCTGAGAAGATCCACAGTCTCTGTGAAGCAAACAGACTGTTCCTGCAGGACCCAAGAGACACACCAAATACTGTGAGTGCCCCAACTGTGGATGTGGGAAAGAGAGACCCTCCTCTCTCAAACACGCACCCCCACTGGAGAAGCTGAAGGTCTGTTTGCAAGAGAAGTTTCCAACTTTACCTGGAGCTGAGTCAAGTTAGAGAGCTGAGCCAAGTGAAATACAGGGTTAGAGGAAAAAACAGAAAGTCCCTGGGAGCTTGCTGGGTCCCCAAGCAGCCCACTCCTGCCTGGAACCACAGCGATCCATCAGGAGAGTGACCAGAGTAGCAAGCGGTAAAACTCCACAGGGAGAAGGAATTTTCTAGCTGAACTTTGTAACAAATTGAACAGAGTGAGAAGCCTCCTGACCAGAACTCTGGCGGGGCGCGAATCCAGCTTGCAGACTTCACAGGTTGGGGAAGAACTAAAGCCCTTTTCTTTCACAACTGGGAGGCAGAGAAAGCCTCTTCCTGGAAACAGACTTGGGGATGCTGGCGGTGGGTGCACCGTGGGAGTGAGACTGGCCCTTTGGTTTGTGTGGTAGCTGGGTGAGGCCTGTGACTGCCGACTTTCCCCTACTTCCCTGACAACCTGCATGACTCAGCAGAGACAGCCATAATCCTCCTAGGTACACAACTCCAATAACCTGGGAATCCCACCCCCATCCCCCACAGCAGCTGCAGCAAGATCCACCCAAGGAGGGTCTGAGCTCACACACTTAACACCACCACCTGATAGTCCTTCCCTTCCCACCCTGGTAGTGGAAGACAAAGGGCATATAATCTTAGGAGTCCTAGAGCCACACCCACCACCAGTCCCTCTCCACACGCTACAGCTGATACCTTATGAAAAGTGCCACCTCCTGGCAGGAGACCAACCAGCACAAAAACAGAGCATTAAACCACCAAAGCTAAGGACACTCAGAGTTCATTGCACCCTCTGCCACCTCCACTGGAAGAGGCGCTGGTATCCACAGCTGAGAGACCCATAAATGGTTCACATCACAGGACTTTGTACAGACAACCCCCAGTATCAGCCCAGAGCTGGGTAGACTCACTGGGTGGTTAGACCCAGAAGAGAGACAAGAGACAACAATCACTGCAGTTCGGCTCACAGGAGGTCACATCCACAGAAGAAAAGGGAGAGTACTACATCAAGGGAACACCCCGTGGGACAAAAAAATCTGAACAACAACCTTCAGCCGTAGACCTTCCCTTTGACAGAGCCTACCTAAATGAGAAGGAACCAGAACACCAACCCTCATAATTTGACAAAACAAGGTTTGTCAATACCCCCCCAAAATCACACTACTTCACCAGCAATGACTCCAAACCAAGAAAAAAATCCCTGATTTACCTGAAAACCAATTCAGGAGTTAGTTATTAAGCTAATCAGGGAGGGACCAGAGAAAGGAAAAGCCCAATGCAAGGCAATAAAAAAAATGATACAAGAAGTGAAGGGAGAAAGAGTAAAGGAAATAGATAGCTTAAAGAAAAAAAACAATAAAAAATTCGGGAGACTTTGGGAACACATTAAGAAATGTGAAATGCTCTGGAAAGTCTCAG
>NW_012102587.1:6637377-6640637 GCF_000951045.1 Mandrillus leucophaeus
TCAGATCACAGTGTAATAAAACTGGAAATCAACTCCAAAAGGAACCTTCAAAACCACACAAATACATGGAAATGAAATAACTTGCTCCTGAATGAGCATTGGATAAAAAATGAAATAAAAATGGAAATTGAAAAATGTCTTTGAACTGAATGACAAGAATGACACAACCTATCCAAACTTCTAGGATACAGCTAAGGTGGCACTAAGAGGAAATTTCATACCCCTAAACACCTACATCAAAAAGTCTGAAAGAGCAGAAACAGACAATATATGGTAACACCTCAAGGAACTACAGAAACAAGAACAAACCAAACTCAAATCCAGCAGAAGAAAGGAAATAACCAAAATCATAGGAGAAAAATGAAATTGAAACTGAAAAAAAAATACAAAGAATAAATGAAACAAAGAGCTGGTTCTTTGAAAAGATAAATAAAATTGATAGACGATTAGCAAGATTAACCAAGAAAAGAAGAGAGAAAATCCAAATAACCTCACTAAGAAATGAAACAGGAGATGTTACAACTGACACTACTGAAATACAAAAGATTATTCAAGGCTACTGTGAATGCCTTTATGCACATAAACTAGAAAACCTAGAAGACATGAATAAATTTCTGGAAAAATACAACCCTTCTAGCTTAAATCGGGAAGAATTAGATACCCTGAATAGATCAATAACATGCAGTGAGATTAAAATGGTAATTTAAAAATTACCTACAAAAAACGTCCGGGGTCAGACTGATTCACAGCAGACTTCCACCAGATATTCAAAGAATTGGTACCAATCCTTTTGACACTATTCCACGAGATAGAAAAAGAAGGAACTCTCCCTAATTCATTCCATGAAGCCAGCATCAGCCTAATACCAAACCAGGAAAGGACACAAACAAAAAAGAAAACTACAGACTGATACCCTTGATGAACATAGATGCTAAAATCCTTAACAAAATGCTTGCTAAACAAATCCAACAACATATCACAAAGTAAACCATCATGGATCAAGTGGGTTTCATACCAGGGATGCAGGGATGGTTTAACATGTGCAAGTCAATAAATGTGATGCACCACATAAACAGAATTAAAAACAAATATCTGCATCATCTCAATACATGCAGAAAAAGCATTCAGCAAAATCCAGCATCCCTTTACGATTAAAACCCTCAGCAAAATCGGCATACAAGGGACATATCTTAACATAATAAAAGCCATCTATGACAAACCCACAGCCAGCATAATACTGAATGGGGAAAAGTTGAAAGCATTCCCTCTGAGAATGGGAACAAGACAAGGATATCCACTCTCACCACTCCTCTTCAACATATTACTGGAAGTCCTAGCCAGAGCAATCAGACAAGAGAAAGAAATAAAGGGCATCCAAATTGGTAAAGAGGAAGTCAAATTGTCCCAGTTTGCTGATGATATGAGTACTTCCCTTGAAAACCCTAAGGACTCCTCCAAAAAGCTCCTAGAACTGATAAATAATTCAGCAAAAGTTCCAAGTATATGATTAATGTACACAAATTAGTAGCTCTTCCTTACACCAACAGCGACCAAGCAGAGAATCAAATCAATTACTCAACCACTTTAACAATAGCTGCAAACAAACAAACAAACAAACAAACTTAGGAATATACCTAACAAAGGATTTGAAAGACCTCCTCAAGGAAAACTACAAAACACGCCGAAAGAAATCAAAGATGACACAAACAAATGGAAACACATGCTTATAGATGGGTAGAATCAATATTGTGAAAATGACCATACTGCCAAAAGCAATCTACAAATTCAATGGAATCCCCATCAAAATGCAATGATCATTCTTCACAGACTTAGAAAAAGCAATTATAAAAGTAATATGGAACCAAAAATGAGCCCACTTATCCAAAGCAATACTAAGCAAAGAGAAAAAATCTGGAGGCATCACACTACCTGATTTCAAACTGAACTGTAAGGCCATAGTCACCAAAACAGTATGGTACCAGTATAAAAATAGGTACATAGACCAGTGGAACAGAATAGAGAATCCAGAAATAAACCCAAATACTTACAGCCCACGATCTTCACAAAGCAAACAAAAACATAAAGTGGTGTGTAAAGAACTCCCTTTTCAACAAATGATGCTGGGATAATTGGCTACCCACATGTAGGAGAATGAAACTAGATCCTCATCTCTCATCTTATACAAATATCAACTGAAGATGGATTAAGGACTTAAACCTAAGACCTGAAACTATAAAAATTCTAGAGGATGACATTGGAAAAGCCCTTCAAGCCATTGGCTTAGACAAGGATTTCATGACCAAGAACCCAAAAGCAAATGCATGAAAACAAAGATAAATAGCTAGGACCTAATTAAACTTAAGAGCTTTTGCATGGCACAGGGAACAGTCAGCAAAGTAAACAGACAACCCACAGAGTGGGAGAAAATCTTCACAATCTATATACCTGACAAAGAACTAATATCCAGAATCTACAATGAACTCAAACAAATCAGTAAGAAAAGCAAACAAAAAACAATCCCATCAAAAAGTGGGCTAAGGACATGAATAGACAGTTCTCAAAAGAAGATATACAAATAGCCAACAAACATATGAAAAAATGCTCAACATCACTAATGATCAGGAAAATACAAATCAAAACCACAATGCAATACCACCTCATTCCAAGAATGGCCATAATTTAAAAATAAAAATAAAAAATAACAGTAGATGTTGGTGTGGATGCAGCTATCAGGGAACACTTCTACACTGCTGGTTGGAATGTAAGCTAGTACAGCCACTATGGAAAACAGTGTGGAGATTCCTTAAAGAACTAAAAATAGAACTACCATTTTATCCAGCAATCCCACCACCAGATGTCTACCCAGAGGAAAGGAAGTCATTATTCAAAAAAGATACTTGCACACACATGTTTAGCAGCACAAGTCACAACTGCAAAAATCGTGGAACCAACCCAAATGCCCATCAATTAACAAGGGAATAAAGAAACTGTGATATGTACATACAATAGAATACTATTCAGCCATAAAAGGGAATGAATTAACAGCATTTACAATGACCTGGATGAGATTGGAAACTATTATTCTAAGCGAAGTAACTTAGGAATGGAAAACCAAAGATCGTATGTTCTCACTGATATGTGGGAGCTAAGCTATGAGGGTGCAAAGGCACAAGCATAATACAGTGTACTTTGGGGACTTGGGGAGAGTGGGAGGGCGGTGAGGAATAAAAGACTACAAATATGGTGCAGTGTATACTGCT
>NW_012102587.1:6642112-6646257 GCF_000951045.1 Mandrillus leucophaeus
AAAAAAAGGCAACCTATGGACTGGGAAAAAATAATTGCAAACCACATATCTGTTAAGAGGTTAAAGTCTAAAATTTATAAAGAACTCTTGCAACTCAATAGCAGAAAAGCAGATAACCCAATTGAAAAGTGAACGAAAGACCTGAATAGACATTTCTCCAAAGAAGACATAAGAATGGCCAATAGGTATATACAAAGGTGCGCAGTATCAATAATCATAAGGAAAATGCAAACTAAAACCATTGTGAGTCATCACCTCACACCTGTAAAGATAGTTACTATCAAAGGGCAAGAGATGACAGATGAGGGTGTGGAGAAAAGAGGACCTTAGTACATTGTTGATGGGAGAGAAGACTGATACAGAAGACGGATACATTTCCAGCTATTATGGAAAACAGAATGGAGATTCTTAAAGAAATTAAAAATAGTACTACATGACCCAGCAATGCCACTCCTGGATACATACCCAAAGGAGATAAAATCATCACCCTTGTAAAGATATCTGAACTCCCATTTTCATCGCAACAGTATTCACAATAGCCAAGAAAGCTATGGAACCAACTTAAATGCCCATGAATGGACAAATGGATTAAAAATGTGGTGTTTACACACACACACACACACACACACACACACACACACACACAATGGAATACTATTCAGACTTGAAAATAAGAGGTTTTTGCCATTTACCACAGCATGGATAGACCTGGAGGGTACTGTGCTAAGTGAAATAAGCCAGGCACAGAAGGAAAAATATTGAATGATTTTAGTTATATGTGAAATACACACACACACACACGCGCGCGCGCGCGCGTGCGCTCAAATACACAGAGACAGAAAATGAAATAGTGGTTACCAGAGGTGGTGAGGGGAGAGAAAATGGGGAAGTGTAGGTCAAAAGACACACAATAGCAGATACGTAAGATGAACAAGTCCAGAGATGTAATGTATTACATGAGGACTAAAGTTAATAAAATTGTATTATATTCGGGATTTTTGTTAAATAAGTAGATGTTGGATACTCTTTTCACACACACAAAAAGTAATTGTGAAATGATAGATATGTTGATCTTCTTTATTACAGTAACCATGTTTTGTATGTATCCCATAACATCACGTTGTAAACTTCAAATATGTGCTATAAAATTTATTTTTACAAAATAAATGAATAGATTCAAGACACAGCATTATAATAAAATACAGTTAGATCGAAGGAATGTTTTAATGTTCAATTACATTGTAGGGTGGCTATAATTAACAATAATTTATTGTATATTTTAAAACAGAAAGGAAGATTTGAAATGTTTCCAACACAAAGAAATGATCAAAGTTTGAGGTCATAGATATCCTAATTTCCCTGATTTTGTCATTATAGTTATATGCATGTGTCAAAATATAATATGTACAATTATTTTCAATTTTTAAAAAAGAATATATTTATATAAAAATCTGCTATCTTTTTTCTGGATTAAGACTATGATTTTCATAACATTCTCCATCTGTTTTTTGTATTTTTGCTTTACATATTTTGAAGTAATGTTACTAGGCACTGTTACATCTCTGTATAAAATACCCAGATATAAAGTAAAAAAAAAAGAACAACAAAACAACAAATCCATAAAAAGGAACAAGTTGTTGTGCACACATGTTGGATTGATCTCAAGGGAATTGTACTAAGTAAAGAAAGCCAATCTCAAAAGATTACATTGTGTAGTTCCATTTATATAATATCATTGAAATGATAAAATTATAGCAATAGAGAACACATTAGTGGTTGCCAGGGGTTAAGGAAGGAGGTGGCTTTGGTTATAAAAGAATGGCATGAAGAATCCTTGTGAGGGAACTGCTCCGTATCTTAACTGGGTTAGGGTGGATCACACAAATCTAAACATCATAAAATTGCCTAGAACTAAATACACAAATGAGTGCATGTACAATGGGTGAAATTCTGAAAAAGGATGCCTGAATTGTATCTGTCAGCTTCCTAGATTTGACATGGTACCATAATTATGGAAGATGTTACCATTGGGATAAACTGTATGACGAGTACATGGGATCTCTGTTTTCATATCCTTCTATAATTATTTCAGGATAAAAAGTTTTTTCAAAAATATAAATGCACAGGATCAAAGGGGGCACTCATAATTAAAGCACTGTAAACACACACACAATTTTGGAATAGAACACTTAAATAATTAAATGGAAGCAATACAATTATTATTATTATTATTGTTTTTAGAGACAAGATCTTGCTCTGTTGCACAGGCTCAAGTGCAGCAGTGTGATCCTAGCTCACCAGAACCTCAAAGTGCTGGGCTCAAGAAATGTCCTGCCTAAGCTTCCTGAATCCCTAGGATTACTTGCACAAGCCACCACACCCAGCTAATTAAAACTAGCTCACTAACTAACTAGCTAACTAACTAACTAATAAAAAACATTCTTTGTAAGAGTCAGGGTCTTGCTATGTTACACAGGCTGCTCTTGAACTCCTGACCTCAGGTGATCCCTCCTTCTCAACCTCAAAAAGTGCTGGGATTATCGGCATGTGCCACCATGCCTGGCCCAATATAATGATCTTTTATGACTCACAACTGTACAAAATTAAGTGACTAAAATTAACTAGGAAACTAAATCAAGATATAAGTGCTATTAAGATACTGACATTCTCTCTACTGTTTGTAGTCAAACAATTGTATATATCTATATAATATTGCCATAATTATAAGTACAAATTAATAAATATAAATTATTTTTAAAAATAGGCTATTATGATAATAGTCTATAATATAAATTAATGTGCCATAATTTATTCAACTATTTTGAATTGATAGGCATTTACATTTTTCTGCTATAGTAAATAAATATTCTTGCATATATATTCTTAAATATTGGTGTTTTTATTTCTGTGTTATAAATTATGATAAATGAGATTGCTCTTAATTTTAATATCTTAATATTAATAGATGTTGCCAGATCTTTTTCCCAAAATGGTCATAATAATTAAGATTTCCACATTCAAGCATGCAGTAAATAGTTCCAGTCTTTTAATTTTTGCATACTTAATAGGCATAAAGTGAATTATCATTGTAAGTTTAATTTACATCCCCCTGACTCCTTCAGAATTTAGGTATATTTTTATGTTTGTTGATCATTTAAATCTGCTCTTTTATGAATTGTCTTCTCAATTTCTTTGCTTATTTTTCCTCTAATTGTCCAATTCTTATCAATTTGTACAATTTGCTGTACATATGGATTTAACTCTCTCTATCCACTACATAGCAAGTTATTTCCCAAAATCTATTTTATGTCTATTGACTTACTCTATGGTATCTCTTGTGTTCATAAATTTGTAATTGCTCTGCTGTGCTGTGCTTTTAAAGCCTCTGGTTTTCCAGTCTCCGTTTGGAAGGTGTTTGTTCCTTCCAAATGTGTAGATTCTTAGATATTTTTAAGTAATTTTTTTTTCACATTTTAGGTTTTTAAGCCACCTGAAATTTATTTTTGTAACTAGAGTAACAAAAATTTAAATAACATGTTATGATTTGTTTCACATAAGACTCATGCCTTTCTTGTTAACTTCATTCCTAAGCATTTTCTAATTTGTGTGTAGGATGCTTTTTCTCATTTTTTTTTTTTTTTGGCATGTTCATTGTTGGAATAGAAAAAAAGCTACTGATTTTTTGTATATTTACCTTACATTCTACAACCTGTAAGGTTTTACCAAATTATGTTATACAGTCTAAGAATATTTTTTTCTAGAATCTATTGAGTTTCTAGAAATGTAATAGTCTTAGCAAAAAAAAAAATAACATTTTTTATCTTTTCTTTTCTAATGTGTATTCCATTTTTTTAAGCTCACTGTGTTTACCAGAACAAAATAATTGAATAACCACTGTGAGAACAAGCATTCCTGTCTGGTTTCTGATTTCTAAGTTTAATATTTTTAGGAATTTGGCATCTAGAATAATATTTGGTTTTTTTTTGTTATATTGTTAGTTTAATTTATGTTCCTCTGACTCCTTCAGAATTTAGGTATATTGTATGTTTTTTTAGGCACTTAATTCTACTGTCCTATGGATTGTCTTCTCCACTTCTTTGCTTATTTTTCTATTGTTTGTGGAACTTTTATCAATTTGCCTAATA
>NW_012102587.1:6647602-6651530 GCF_000951045.1 Mandrillus leucophaeus
GGTCCAGTCTTTTCACGTTCTTCTGCCTGCTTTTATTCTGGCCGTACTGGCAGCTGTTTAGATTGTGCCCACCCAGATTGAGGGTGAGTCTGCCTTTCCCAGTCCACTGACTCAAATGTTAATCTCCTTCGATAACACCCTCACAGACACATCCAGGAACAATACTTTGCATCCTTTAATCCAGTCAAGTTGACACTCAATATTAACCATCACACTAGCTTTTATTGCTTCTATAAAATTTCCATCAAACTGTATGTTTGCATCAATTAATCAATCTCTCTTCACCCTCCCCTTCTCTCCTACCCTTACTGCTCTGGTAACCACCAATCTACACTTTATCTTCATGAGACATGCATTTTTAGCTTCCATAAATGAGTGAGAACATGTGATATTTGTCTTTCTGTGCTTGACTTATTTCACTTAACATAATGAACTACAGTTCCATCCATGTTGCTGCAAATGGCAAGATTTATTCTTTTTACAGCTGAATAATATTCCATTGTGCATGTACACCACATTTTCTTTATCAGTTCATCCCTTGATGGGCACTCAGGTTGATGCCATATTTTGGCTATTGTGACTAGTGATGCAGTAAACATGGGAGTGTAGATACCTCTTTGATATATTTATTTCCTTTCTTTTGGATATATACCCAAGTGGAATTTCTAGATCATATGGTAGTTCCATTTTTAGGTTTTTGAGGAACCTCCAAATAGTTTTCTATGGTGACTGTACTAATTTATATTCCCATCAACAGTATATGAGTGTTCTCCTTTTTCCACATCCACACCCACATCTGTTATTCCCTTTCTTTTGGATAAAAGCCATTTAAGCTGGAGTGAGATAATATTTCATTGTGATTTTGATTTACATTTATCTTATGATTAATGATGTTGAACCTTTTTTTCCCATATACCTGTTGATTGTTTGTGTGCTTTCTTTTGACAAATATCTAGTCAGATCTTTTTGTCCGTTGTTAAATCAAATTATTTGCTTGTTTTTGCTGTTAAGTTATTTGAGCTTCTCATGTATTCTGGTTATTAATCTCTCGTCATAATTTGTCAAAGGAAGAGAGAAAAAAATCTCTTGTTACACGGCTAGTTTGCAAATATTTACTCTTATTTCTGTGGGTTGTGTCTTCATTAGGATGATTGTTTCCTTTGCTATGCAGAAGCGTTTTAACTTGATGTAATCCCATTTGTAGTCTATTTTATCTAAAAAGTGTAGGTATTTCTGCTCTTTTTCTGGTTTTTGACTGCCTGGAATATCTTTTTTCACCCCTTCACCTTCAGCCTATATATGTCTTTATAGGTGAAGTAGGTTTCTTGTAGGTAGCATAGAGTTAGTTCTTTTTCTTTACACACTCAGGCATTCTATACCTTTTAATTGGAAATTGTATCAATTTTCATCGATTCATTTTTTTAATGAGTGAGGATTTACTAAGCTAGTGTTGTTGCTTGCTTTCTGGTTGTTTTGTAAGTCCTCTCTTCCTTTTTCCCTTTCTTACTGTCTTTTTTTTCGTGTTTAAGTGATTTTCTCTGGTAGTATGTTTTAATTCATTGCTTTTGTTTCTAGTGAATCTCTTATTGGTTTTTGCATCATTGTTACTGTGAGGCTTACACAACACATCTTATAGATATAACAAGTTATTTTAAAGTGATGACAACTTATTTTAGATCACAATTAAAAGAATAGAAACAAAGAAATAATTTTAAAACTTGACATTTTAATTACCCCCAAAACATTTTGACTGTGTTGTCTCAGTTTACATATTTTTCATATTGCCTGTCTCTTAACAGGTTGCTATATCTATTATAATTTTTGATAGCTTCATCTTTTAATCTTCATAGTAGGGCTGCTCTGCCTATGGAGTAGACACCACATTTTCATTCCTTTACTTTCTTAATAAACTTGTTTTCACTTAAAAAAAAAATTTCATAGTAGAGTTGTGAGTGAATTGCCCTCCACAAATGCAGTATTAGAATATTCTAGGTTTGTCTGTGTACTTAATTTTACCAGCCAGTTTTACACTTTACATGTTTTCTTTTTGCGTGTTAGTTTTTTTTTTTTTTTTTTTTTCAGATTGTAGACTTCCTTTTGCAATCCTCGTAAGACAGGTCTGGTGTCTGACAAGATTTTCTTTCAGATTGTAGACTTCCTTTTGCAATTCTTGTAAGGCAGATCTGGTGGTGGTGAATTTTCTCAACTTTTTGTCTGGGAAAGTTTTATCTTTCCTTCATATTTGAAGGATAACTTTGCTGGACACAGTATTCTTGGATGGCAGTTTTTCATTGTTTTGTTTTTTAGTTTCAGCACTTTGAAAATGTCATCCTATTCCTGCCCTCTATGATTTCCATTGAGAAATCTGTTGCCTAATGAATTGGCAATCCTTCATATGTTATTGACTTATTTTCTCATTCTACTTTTAAGATCTCTTCATCCTTGACCTTTGAGAGTTTATTATATGCTTGTGGGGTAGTATTATCTGGCTTGAATCTGTTTAGTTTTCTCTGACTTTCCTATAGCTGGATATTTCTCCCTTTCTCAAGTTTTGAAAAGTTTTCTGTTGTTTTTTTTTTTAATAACCTTTCTTCCCCTTGCTCTTGCCCTACTCCATCTTGAACAACAATAATTCTTATATTTGTTCTTTTGAGGTAATTCTCTGTACCTTGTAGGTGACCTTCATATTTTTTACTCTTTTTTTTCTTTTTTCTACTCCAACTGTATTTTCAAATAGCCTATCTTTGAGTTTTCTGGTTCTTTCCTCTATTTTATCTATTCCACTGTTGAGAGTCTCTAATGAATTTTTCAGTTCAGCAAAACTCTTTGTCAGTTCCAAGGGTTCTATTTGATTTTTAAGTATTTTATTTTCCTTGTTAAATTTCTCTAATAAATTTTCGAATTGTCTTTCTGTGTTGTCTTGGAAATAACTGAGTTACACTGAAGGATTATGTATTCTAGTCTTCCCTGTCTGGCTTATTCTGATTTTTCTCTTAGGTATATTTGCTTAGAGATTCTTTGTGACTTATAATACATCTGCTAATTTTCGTTTTTGTTGTTGTTATACTTTAAATTCTAGGGCACATGTGCACAACATGCAGGTTTGATACATAGATATACATGTGCCATGTTGGTTTGTGGCACCCATCAACTCATCATTTACATTAGGTATTTCTCCTAATGCTATTCCTCCCCCAGCCCCTGACCCCACAACAGACCCCACTGTGGGATGTTCCCTGCCCTGTGTCCAAGTGATCTCATTGGTCAATTCCCACCTATGAGTGAGAACATGTGGTATTTAGTTTTCTGTCCTTGTGATAGTTTGCTCAGAATTATGGTTTCCAGCTTCATCCATGTCCCTGCAAAGGACATGAACTCATCCTTTTTTATGCTGGCATAGTATTCCATGTGTATATGTGCCACATTTTCTTAATCCAGTCTATCATTGATGGACATTTGGGTTGGTTCCAAATCTTTGCTATTGTGAATAGTTCTGCAATAAACATACGTGTGCATGTGTCTTTATAGTAGCATGATTTATAATCCTTTGGGTATATCCCCAGTAATGGAATTGCTAGATCAAATGGTAATTCTAGTTCTAGATCCTTGAGGAATCACCACACTGTCTTCCACAATGGTTGAACTAATTTACTCTCCCACCAACAGTGTGAAAGCATTCCTATTTCCCCACATCCTCTCCAGCATCTGTTGTTTCCTGACTTTTTAATGATTGTCATTCTAATTGGCATGAGGTGATATCACACTGTGGTTTTGATTTGCATTTCTCTGATGACCAGCTACTCGGGAGGCTGAGCAGGACAATTACTTGAACTGAGGAAGCAGAGGTTGCAGTGAGCTGATATCGCGCCACTGCACTCCCACCTGGGCGACGAGAACAAGACTCTGTCTCAGGAAAAAAAAAAAAAAA